>NC_135239.1:117306968-117538198 GCF_051348905.1 Ranitomeya variabilis | reverse complement strand
TCTCTCTCCACCACCTCTCTCTCTCTCTCCACACCTCTCTCTCTCTCTCCCACACCTCTCTCTCTCTCTTCCACACCTCTCTCTCCACACCTCTCTCTCTCTCCACCCCTCTCTCTCTCTCTCTCTCTCTCTCTCTCCACACCTCTCTCTCTCCACACCTCTCTCTCTCTCTCTCTCTCCACACCTCTCTCTCTCTCTCTCCACACCTCTCTCTCTCTCTCTCTCTCTCTCTCTCTCTCTCTCTCTCTCTCCACACCTCTCTCTCTCTCTCCACACCTCTCTCTCTCTCTCCACACCTCTCTCTCTCTCCACACCTCTCTCTCTCCACACCTCTCTCTCTCCACACCTCACCCTCTCCACACCTCTCTCTCTCCACACCTCTCTCTCTCCACACCTCTCTCTCTCCCACCTCTCTCTCTCCACACCTCTCTCTCTCCACACCTCTCTCTCTCCACACCTCTCTCTCTCCACACCTCTCTCTCTCCACACCTCTCTCTCTCCACACCTCTCTCTCTCCACACCTCTCTCTCTCTCTCTCTCTCTCTCTCTCCACACCTCTCTCTCTCTCTCTCCACACCTCTCTCTCTCTCTCTCCACACCTCTCTCTCTCCACACCTCTCTCTCTCTCTCTCCACACCTCTCTCTCTCCACACTCTCTCTCTCTCTCTCCCCACCTCTCTCCTCCACACCGCTCTCTCTCTCTCTCCACACCGCTCTCTCTCTCTCTCCACACCGCTCTCTCTCTCTCTCTCTCTCTCTCTCTCTCTCTCTCTCTCTCTCTCTCTCTCTCTCTCTCTCTCTCTCTCCACACCTCTCTCTCTCTCTCCACACCTCTCTCTCTCTCTCCACACCTCTCTCTCTCTCTCCACACCTCTCTCTCCGGAGGGAGGGGTTTGGGTGTGTTTTGGAGTGGGTGTGCTAGGTTCGGGCTTAGTGGCCAGTGCAATGCATCATGGAACTGTAGTATTCGAGCACAGTAACTCAGGAGAAAGGAAGTTGTCGATTAACCCCATGAGAGCTGGATCCAGCACTGATAAAAGGTAATATTGCTAAAATAAACACAGTGGATGGTTTCAGCGGTACATAATAGCAAGATTTATGAAAAAAAATAAAAATAAATTTGTAGTGGACAAATTCTTTGAGAGAAGTGAGCACTAAAATGTTCGGATGCTCATCTCGAGTAACGAGTACAATGGGAGTCAATGGAAAACCGAGCATTATTCTGGCAGACCCTACAAGGATGTCTGGGAGGGGCAGTGAAAATGTTCAAAAGGATGGGAAAAGTGCTGAATGGAAGAACAGCATGGGAAAGACCCCTGGAAGCATCTGACTCCCAGATCACTGCTGAGAACAATGGTGTAACTTTTACTACACTTAAGGTACCTTCACACGAAACGACATCGCTAGCGATCCGTGACGTTGCAGCGTCCTCGCTGGCGATATCGTTTCGTTTGACACGCAGCAGCGATCAGGATCCTGCTGTGATGTCGCTGGTCGCTGAATAAAGTCCAGAACTTTATTTGGTCGTCCGATCGCTGTGTATCGTTGTGTTTGAAAGCAAAAGCAACGATACCAGCGATGTTTTACACTGGTAACCAGGGTAAACATCGGGTTACCAAGCGCAGGGCTGCGCTTAGTAACCCGATGTTTACCCTAGTTACCAGCGTAAAAGTAAAAAAAACAAACAGTACATACTCACCTGCGCGTCCCCCAGCGTCTGCTTCCTGACACTTACTGAGCGCCGGCCCTAAAGTGAAAGCACAGCGGTGACGTCACCGCTCTGCTGTTAGGGCCGGAGCTCAGTCAGTATCAGGAAGCAGACGCTGGGGGACGCGCAGGTGAGCATGTACTGTTTGTTATTTTAACTTTTACGCTGGTAACCAGGGTAAACATCGGGTTACTAAGCGCGGCCCTGCGCTTAGCAACCCGATGTTTACCCTGGTTACCCGGGGGCCTCGGCATCGTTGGTCGCTGGAGAGCGGTCTGTGTGACAGCTCCCCAGCGATCAAACAGCGACGCTGCAGCGATCGGCATCGTTGTCGCTATCGCTGCAGCGTCGCTTCGTGTGAAGGTACCTTTAATCCCATATGACGTACTATCCCATCCATGTGATCAGGGACTTAATTCCCAGTGACGGGATAGTACATCATATGTGATCGGCCGCGCTCATGGGGGGAGCGCGGCCGGTTGTCAGCTGACTATCACCCAACCCCAGATCACAAAATGGAGACGCTACAGGTATTGGAATACTGCGCAATTTATTTTTTTTTAACAAAGTTTTTTTTTTTGTTTTTTTTTTTACCACTTAAATAATTAATAACCTAGACATGTTTGGTGTCTATGAACTGGTAATGACCTGGAGAATCATAATGGCAGGTCCATTTTAGCATTTAGTGAACCTAGCAAAAAAGCCAAGCAAAAAAACTGTAAGATTGCACTTTTTTTTTGAAATTTCACCGCACTTGGAATTTTTTTTCTCCTGTTTTCTAGTACACGGCATGCTAAAACCAATGATGTCTTTCAAAAGTACAACTTGTCCCCAAAAAATAAGCCTCACATGGCCATATTGACGGAAAAATAAAAAAGTTATGGCTCTTGGAAGGAGGGGAGCGAAAAACGAACACGCAAAACCAAAAAAAGCTGGGGTCATAAAGGGGTTAAGTGGGCCTCCCATACATTCTGTTCACATTGATATGTATTGGTACTCCTAGACTCATAAAGGCTATGCACGAAGTGCAAGTCCTGCCAAAACCGCTGATGTCACACGGCCAGCCAATCACCGTAATGCCACAAGCAAGATGGCTGTGGTGTTAAAATGACACGCAGGCAATCCCACTTGCTTATTGGCTGCGTAACAGGTGCCAAACGTGGAGCGGGGATTCGAGTTTTACATAGAGCATTGCTCTCCGAACGAGCACATCCGAGCACCATGATATTCGAGTGATAACAAAATCACAGAGCATGTTCACTCATTCCTAGTAAATAACCTTACCATAGGTTTGTGTCTCAGTTGGGACCCTCTCCTGCTCCGCCCTTATTCGCATTGTCATTGACGCATGGTAAAGTTTTAATACAAGTCAGGTGGATACATCTTGACATGGTGAGATGACTTCTATGCTTTTTTTTTTTTTTTTTTAAACCAAATTAACATTAACGAAGTACTGTTAATTATATTTACTGTGTTTTTCGACGTATAAAACGACTTAACTCCTGCAAATCTTCTCAAAAGTCGGGGGTTGTCGTAAAGCGCCATGGAATAAATGGCGCTATAACAATAAATAATAATAATACGCCAGGTACGCATATGGTGCAGGGAGCGGTCCCGGATGGTTCCCAGTGTCTGGAGGAGACTCCTTCAGGCCCTGGGATCCATACTCGTGTAAAAAAAAAAAAAATATATATATATATATATTTTTTACATACTTACCTTCTGACGGCCCCCGGAGTTCTTCCGTTCCCAGGGATGCATTGCGCCGCAAAGGAACTTTGTTACGTCACGGTTACATGGGACTGCTCTGACTGACTGCCGGCCAGAAAGTAAGCAGAGCACAGCAGTGACGTCACCGCTGTGATCTGCTTTCACTTTACGGCGGCACTCAGTCAGAGCGGGAAGCAGACTGCGAGGGACCCTGACGGACACCGGAATGTGAGTATGTACTGTTTTTTTTTTTTTTTTTTTTTTTTTTTTTTACTTTTACGATGGTAACCAGGGTAAACATCGGGTTACTAAGCGCGGCCCTGCGCTTAGTAACCCGATGTTTACCCTGGTTACCCGGGGCCCTCGGCATCGTTGGTCGCTGGAGAGCGGTCTGTGTGACAGCTCCCCAGCGACCACACGACTTTCCAACGATCACGGCCAGGTCGTATCGCTGGTCGTGATCGTTGGAAAGTTGCAGAGTGTGACAGTACCCTAAAGGTACCTTCACACGAAGCGACGCTGCAGCGATAGCGACAACTATGCCGATCGCTGCAGCGTCGCTGTTTGATCGCTGGGGAGCTGTCACTCAGACCGCTCTCCAGCGACCAACGATGCCGAGGCCCCCGGGTAACCAGGGTAAACATCGGGTTGCTAAGCGCATGGCCGTGCTTAGTAACCCGATGTTTACCCTGGTTACCAGCGTAAAAGTAAAAAAAACAAACAGTACATGCTCACCTGCGCGCTCACCTGCGCGTCCCCCAGCGTCTGCTTCCTGACACTGACTGAGCTCCGGCCCTAACAGCACAGCAGTGACGTCACCGCTGTGCTTTCACTTTCACTTTAGGGCCGGCGCTCAGTAAGTGTCAGGAAGCAGACGCTGGGGGACGCGCAGGTGAGTATGTACTGTTTGTTTTTTTTACTTTTACGCGGGTAACCAGGGTAAACATCGGGTTACTAAGCGCGGCCCTGCGCTTGGTAACCCGATGTTTACCCTGGTTACCAGTGTAAAACATCGCTGGTATCGTTGCTTTTGCTTTCAAACACAACGATACACGGCGATCGGACGACCAAATAAAGTTCTGGACTTTATTCAGCGACCAGCAACATCACAGCAGGATCCTGATCGCTGCTGCGTGTCAAACTAAACGATATCGCTAGCGAGGACGCTGCAACGTCACGGATCGCTAGCGATATCGTTACAAAGTCGTTTCGTGTGAAGGTACCTTAAGTGTGCCACTGATATCTATTGCGCTATGGACTGTAAACGGGGTGTGTGGGTGTATGGGGGGTACAACAGAGCTGACCGTGCTAGGAGGGGAAAAAAGCAAATAGAAGGGTTTGTAATATGACACATCTAGATAAAGCTGTGCTTCCCCATCTCCCCACATGGACTGTCTGGGACCTTTTCTGAAAGGCACTAGTCATCTGTACTCTATTCCAATGCTCCTCATGCAGGAGGTTAGACCAGGAGAGCAAAGAGGTTACCGTAATCTGCTCAGCAGTCACTTTTACATCATGTGTCCAGTTAAGCATGAAAACTGTCGCAGTGTCCTTTTTCAAAAGTTATACAAAATGTTTATACAAGCTGTTAATGTACATATGGCAGCAAAAAAGTTCTATGCATGAAGATATTGTTATAAACTCAAATATATATATTTATTCAATAAATACATTTTTTTTTCTCTCCTTGTATGCCATTTTAGTGGATCGCATTGTCGGCTTGGATCAAGTAGCAGGCATGGGTGACTCTGCATCACCTGGAGTATTTAAGACCAGAAAAGGAATGTTCCGTACTGTAGGTCAATTATACAAGGAACAGCTGTCTAAACTTATGGCCACTCTAAGAAACACAAATCCAAACTTTGTACGTTGCATCATCCCAAATCATGAGAAAAAGGTACTATATGATACAATTTGCTATCTGTGCAAAGAATGATCAAGTAATTATTGTAATCATGAAACAGTGTATTTTGCTTTTTATCCCCTCTAGGCTGGTAAATTGGACGCCCACTTGGTGCTAGATCAGCTGCGCTGTAATGGTGTGCTGGAGGGCATCAGAATCTGCAGACAAGGCTTTCCCAATAGAGTTGTTTTCCAAGAATTTCGGCAAAGGTAGGAACTATAAATTGGTTCTAAGATTGTACAATAGTTTATTACTCAATTTAAATTGCCCTGGAAGTTGGGCTGTTTAAATAAGTTTTCATGGTTTTTTTGTTTTTATGTTGCTAAAGTGCCCAAAAACATTCATATGCAAATGATGAACAATGGTTTAAGAAAAACCAGTGTAGGTAATGAAATCACAAGGTTCTGTTTTTATGCCCGGTCTACGTTTTTCACTTACAATTGTGTATAATGTAAACAATCCAGCCAAAAAGTTAAGGGCTTGTTTTGTTTTTGCTATGTTTTTTTATTCATGTTTCGCATTTTTGACTTGTTGGCATGTTTCTTCTTTAATTAGATTTTCTGCATCTACTAGAAGTCTATGGGGAAAATCTGCTTTTAAAACTTAACGTTCACACGATAAATTGACATGTTGCGGGCTTGAGACAAGCATCGCAGGTCAATTTTATGCTGAGTAGACAAAAGCTCAGGAGAAAGAAGTTTGTATAAATCCCATCCATGCTGCTGGAACTGAGACTCTGCGTTTTTGACGCAGCAAAAATATGCAATCCCAAAAAAAGTCAATAAAAATTCACCATGAGCGTAAAGCCTAATACCTACAGGCTATACTTTTCATAGGTTATAATATTTGAGCCTACAACTTCCCATAAATTTGTCAAATGTTTATATACTTGGTCTACATTTTCAACTGAATTCTGTTCTTTGATTTTAAATCTGCGTCAAGCTTTTGTCTATTCTTATATACTGTTTTTCAAGAGGTTTGTGAAAAATACCCTAAAACAATTGAAGAGTTGACAGATAAATAAATCTGAGGGTTGTAAATACAGATGCACATACTGTGACTACCCCATTCAATATACGAATGGTCCTTGAAATTTTGCCACACATCTGCTATTGTAAACCAACTTTTACAGTGGGGATAAGCATTTAAGACACTGAAGATTTTGCAAGTATCCCAAATATGGAGAGGTCTGTAATTTTTATCATAGGTACACTTCATCTGTGTAAGACAGAATCAAACAATAGGAAACAATCACATTGTATGATTTTAAAAATAATTTAGTTCCTGAAATTTAGTATTTGATCACCTACCAACCAGCAAGAATTCTTGCTTTCACAGACCTGTTAGTATTTCTTTAAGAAGCCCTCCTACTCTGCACTCATTACTTCTATTAATTGCATCTGTTTGAACTTGTTACCTGTATACAACACACCTGTCTACACACTGAATCACACTCCAACCTCTCCACCATGGCCAAGACCGAAGAGCTATCATCGGGGACAAAATTGTAGACCTGCACAAGGCTTAAATGAGCTACAGGACAGTAGCCAAGCAGCTTTTTGAGAAACTGTTGAACTGTTGGCACAATTATTACAAAATTGCAGATACACAAGATGACTGTCAATCTTCCTTGGTCTGGGGCAGCACCTCAGTGGGGGATGGGATAATTCTGAGAGGGGTCTCAAATCAGCCCAGAACTACACGTAAGGACCTGGTCATTGACCTGAAGAGACCACACATTCCCCCTACTCACACCCGCCCAGGTCCATTTGACGTTTGCTGATGACCATCTGGATGATCCAGAGGAGGCATGGGAGAAGGTCATGTGGTCAGATGAGACCAAAATAGAACTTTTTGGTAACAACTTCACTCGCCATGTTTGGAGGAGGGAGAAGGATGAGTACAACCCCAAGAACACAGTCCCATCAGTGAAGCATGGTGGGGGAAAACATCATACTTTGGGGTGCTTTTCTGCAAAGGACGACTGCACCATATTAAAGGGAGGATGGATGGGGTCACTTATCGCAATATTTTGGCCAACAACCTTCCTCCCTCAGTAAGAATACTGAAGATGGATCGTGGATGGGTTTTCCAGCATAATTACCTAAAACAGTCGCGGCAACAGAGTGGCTCCGTAAGAAGCTTTACAAGGTCCTGGTGTGGCCTAGCCAGTCTCCATACCTAAACCCAATAGAAAGTGTTTGCCCAGTGACAGACCCAAGATCTGGAGAAGATCTGTATGGAGTGGGCCAAAATCCTTGCTGCAGTGTATGCAAACTTGGTCAAGAATGACAGGAAACATCTGACCTCTGCAATTTCAAACAAATGTTTTTCCATCATACATGACGGCACCACGAGAGGGGATCCGCCCATCAAGGACAGGAAACCTTCAAGATAAAAGGGGCGGCTCCTCTGTCCACATCAGTTGGTTTCCTGTCCTTGACAGGGAACCCTCAAGATAGAAGACTTCTGATGAAGATAGAAGAGGATGCCCGAGCCTGGGTCGGGTGGATTTGGGCAGGCGCTGGTCTGCTGCACCCGTCACCAGGCACCGGTAGTCGCCTCGGGGGTCAATGTATACCATATCCCTCCTGAGCGAAGCATGGCCACAGCCCGTGAGGCGAACGCCCAGGTGAAGATTCTCCACGGGGGGGGGGCCGCAGGTGGCGCTCCCCATAAGCCAGCCCCCCCCCCCCCCCGTCGAGTAGAAATCCTGCTGTCCACGGGGATCACCTTTTGGTGCCCCCCCTGTTGACCAAAGGTGGCCAAGCAGCCCGTGTGGCACATCGGTGCCCGGGCTAGGTAAGCTCCTCGGGGGTTTTGGGGCCCTCCCTGTCGAGCGTGAAGAGCAGGTCTCCTCCCTTCCCCCTCCTCCCTGAGTACCTGAAGCTGCAGAGCGGTTTGGAGCGGTGTCCGGAGCACTGGAACATCTGCATGCTGAGAGCTGCGCTGAGCTGAGATCTGTGGCGTGGGCTCCAGCCGGCACCAGGTACCTAGGAATGGAGGTACGTGCGTGCGCAAGGAAGGGCGGCAGCACTCGGAACGATTTGATGCGGTAGAGGGGCAGGGGGGCTAAAATCTTCGGCGCGCCTGGAAGTAAAGCGCGCATAGGCGCTGAAGCCGGCGGTAGCACTCGGGGCAGGATCAACCAGGTGTATGGAGCGTGCACCGGAAGTGGTTGCCGGGTGCGCGCTCAGATATCATTTTACCGCACAAGCGTCGCTGGGTGGCCGGCAATGGCAGGATCAGCCAGGTAAATGATATCGCGCACCGGAAGTGGTTGCCGGGTGCGCGCTCTGACATGATTACACAGCGCAGGCGTTGCGCTAGCGGCGGCAGATGCAGGATCAACCAGGTGATTGATTACATCTATGAGCACTGGAAGTGGTGCAGGCACGATCAGCCAGGTAATTAATTCATGACAGGTGCGCATATGCACCGGACTACTGAAGCAACCAGTAATGGCAGGATCAACCAGGTGATTCATTAAAAGGAGAAAAAAAGTGAATCTATTTAAACGAGCCAGAAGTGCTGCCCTGTGTCACTAAAACCAGGCCAGGTTGAGGGTGACTACTCTTGTTACGTGGTGGTGTATGATGGAGAGCCTTTGACCAGAGCGTTCGATGCCACAGCAAGAGATGCAGGAGAGGCGGTCTCGCTCAAGCGAAAAGAGCCAGATCCGCCGTGGCAGCAGCAGAAGCCGCTCGGACAGCGTACGGACGGATCGCCCATACCAAGGAGGGGTCCCTAGTCTCAGTGGGAGACACGGAGAAAACCAGCCAACCTCCGGATCCGGTACCCGTACTTTGAAAGCGTCCGAGTGGTGAGTGAACTGCGAGAAAGTCCAGCACGCTAATGTCTGTTTTTCTCTTCTCTTATCTCCATCTCTCCCCTCTTTTCTTACATACATTGCGGGGTGGAGTATAGGAGGTCCCCAAAAAGTATAAGGGAAAAACTAAAAATGAGTGTCCCTTATGTAAAAAGCCTTTAAAGACATCTTGGGGTAAAAGACTGTGTCAGAAGTGTATCAACAGGACGGTGGCGGAGGAAACACCCTCCTTTACGGACAGTCTAAGATCTCTGATCCAGTCCGAGGTCTCTAAGTCCGTAAAAGCATTAGACAGCCGACACACACATGCCAGATCTAGGGACAGATCCAGCTCCTCAATAGCATCCCAAAGAGATTCCTCGGAGTCAGAGGGGGACTCAGATAGTAGCTCAGAAGAGGAGGATGCATTTCCAGCAGAGGCTACGGATAGTCTTATTAAAGCCGTTCGCTCTACCATGGGGCTAGTAGATGAGAAGGCTAAAAAGACAGCCCAGGAACTTATGTTCAGTGGTCTACAGAAGAGAAAACGGAGGTCATTCCCTATTAATGAACAATTACAAGAACTGATTAAAAGGGAATGGCAAAAACCGGAGAAAAAGTCCCAGATAACCACCTCCCTAAAAAGAAGGTATCCATTTGAGGAGGAAGCGTCCTCCTCTTGGGATAGAGCCCCAAAGATTGATGTGGCAGTCTCAAAGGTTGCTAGGAAATCCTCCCTGCCATTCGAGGACCTAGGTTCTCTAAAAGAACCTCTGGACAGGAAAGTGGATAGTTCCCTGAAAACGGCATGGGAAGCCTCGGCAGGAGCACTAAGGCCAGCTATCGCGGCCACTTATGTAGCCAGATCCTTAAAAGTCTGGAAAGACAACCTGGAGGAACAGGTAAAGCAAAAAGTTCCCAGAGACTGTTCTAGAGGCAATACCAACCATGAGAGCAGCGGCAGTGTTTCTAGCTGAGGCATCGGCAGACTCGGCTAGACTGGCAGCAAAATCAGCAGCTTTAGCCAACACAGGACGCTGTGCCGTATGGCTTAAATGCTGGCCAGGAGATACTCAGGCGAAGATGAAGCTTTGCTCTTTGCCTTGTGAGGGGAACTTTCTGTTCGGACCGGCATTAGACGAGGTATTAGAGAAAGCCGGGGACAAAAAGAAAAACTTTCCGAAACGGCCATTTCAGCCCTTTCGTCGCTCCTTTCGGAAAGGCCAAAAATTCCGGAGACAGCAGTAGAGACCGGGACAGGAGCAACCTGGACAAGCGACCCAGGGGAGGAAAGGGCTTCTGTTTTGGCAAGTCCCCCAGAGACACCAAGAAACCCTCCCAGTGACGGTCCTTCTCAGGTGGGAGGGAGGCTCTCACTTCCTTCCAGCCTGGGAGAGGATCTCATCCAGCATATGGATCCGGCAGATCATAGGATCAGGCCTAAAACTAAAATTCCACCGCTGGCCTCCAAAAAGATATATGCAGACTCCGGTACAGTCCTCCCAAGAGAAACAAGACAGTCTGGAGGGGGGAAGTAACATCACTCCTAGACAAGCACGTCTTGGAAGAAGTTCCTATAGAGGAAAGGAGGGAAGGATTTTATTCCCCTCTTTTTCTCATAAAAAAAGACAATTCTTGGAGGACAATAATAAATTTAAAAAGCCTCAACAAATATCTTGTAATACCATCATTCAAGATGGAAACCATAAAATCAGCGGTGAAGCTTCTATATCCCCAGTGTTGCATGTCCGTCCTCGACCTCAAGGACGCTTATTATCACATCCCAATCGGACAACAAGATCGTCAGTTTCTCAGAGTGGCAGTCCAGATGGGGTCCCAGTTGCGTCACTTTCAATACAGGGCTCTGCCCTTTGGGATAGCAACAGCCCCACGGGTATTCACAAAGCTGATAGCAGAGGTCACAGGACATCTCAGAGAAAAAGACACTCTGATAATTCGCTACTTGGACGACTTCCTGATAGTGGGGAAGAACGTTTCTCACTGTCAGGAGCAGGTCAGGATAGTGATGGACACTCTGCAGACACTGGGATGGCAACTGAACCTCAAGAAATCCAAACTAGAGCCAGCAATGGTCCAGAATTTCTTGGGGATAACGATAGATTCCGTGGCGCAGGAATGTCGCCTCCCAGAAGAAAAAGAGGAAAAAATCAAATGATTATGACCACTTTAAAATAACCAGAGATGACTTTAAGAAGGGCCATGTCAGTATTGGGGTCCCTAACCTCCTGCATACCGGCAGTAAAATGGGCCCAGTTCCATGCAAGAGAACTGCAATGGTGTGTGCTGCAGAACGACCTGGAACTTCAGGGGCAGCTAGAGTAGAAGCTCACTCTCCCACTCTGTGCTCCAATCTCTCAGATGGTGGTTAGATATTCCTCTCCGAGAGGAGTTCCCTGGACATACACAGCCTCCAAAGTAATCACAACGGACGCCAGTCCATGGGGGTAGGGAGCTCACTCAGACACACTATGGGTCCAAGACCCCTGGGCTCAAGAGGAGAAAAATCTATCCTCAAACGAGTGGGAACTCCTAGCAATAGAAAAGGAGAGATTACTTCCACACTTGACAGGGCATCATGTGAGGGTCCTATCGGACAACCGGACAGCGGTCGTATACGTGAACCACCAGGGGGGCACCCGTTTGCGGTCACTCATGCACATAACCAGAAGACTCATGACTCTAGCCGAAAGGCATTTCCTTTCATGATCGGCCCTGCATATTCGAGGTGTGGACAATATAAAGGCAGACTTTTTAAGCAGGAACCACCTGAGGCAAGGGGAATGGTCCCTAAAAGTCAGTTTTTCAACAAATAGTACACTTGTGGGGAAGACCCAGGGTAGACCTCTTTGCCTCAAGAGCCAACAAGAAAGTTCAAAGATTCTGCTCCCTGAACCCAGCAGACAGGCCGTTGGCAGTAGACGCCTTCAGTATAGCATGGACGTCAGGACTCCTGTATGCCTTCCCACCGATATGTCTAGTTCCAGCAGTTCTAAGGAAGATCAGGGAGGACAAGGCCAGGGTAATTGTCATAGCTCCCTTCTGGCCGAAAAGACCATGGTTTTACTGGCTAAGAGTGATGTCAGTGACGGACCCGTGGGTTCTCCCGGAAGACCAGGACCTTCTAACGCAGGGTCCCTTTAACCACCCGCAGAACTCCGGGCTTCATTTGACAGCCTGGCATTTGAGCGGTCGTTACTAGAGAAAGAAGGGTTCTCCGCTGGGTTAATATCCACCTTGCTCAGCAGCAGAAAACCAGTGACGACCAAGATCTATGGGAGAATATGGAAGAAATTCCTCTCCAGCTCAGGGCCAATACGGGAAGGGGAGGTCCCGATGGTGGCAATTCTGGAGTTCCTGCAAAAGGGCTTAGATCTGGGGTTAACTGTTAGTACCCTCAAAGTACACATTTCAGCCTTAGCAGCCTTATTCAACTGTGACCTGGCAAGCAATAGATGGGTGATGAGGTTTATCCGAGCCTGTAGTAGAGCTGACTGTTCCATCCCCTACTCCTCCACCATGGGATCTAAACTTAGTGTTGACAGCTTTAACAGAAAGCCCCTTTGAGCCGTTAAATACAACCTCAGATAAAGTACTAACATTAAAAATAGCTTTGTTAGTGGCACTTACATCGGCCTGTAGGGTGTGGGATTTACACACATGGTCAGCTGACCCCCCTTACACGCAAATTATGGACGATAGGGTTGTATTAAAATTAGATCCGGCATATCTTCCCAAAGTGGTATCGAGATTCCATAGGGCTCAGGACATAACCCTACCCTCTTTCTGTCCCAATCCTAGTAACAAGAAAGAGGAGAGACTCCATTGCTTAGATGTCAGGAGATGTATCCTACAGTATCTAGAGATGACAAAATCCTGGAGGAAACAGAGGGCTTTATTTGTTTCGTTCCAGGGGTCAAGGAAGGGCCTTAAAGCCTCGAAACAAACTATAGCTAGATGGGTGAGAGGCCATTATTCTAGCGTATAGTAGTGCAGGCAGGGTTGTTCCACAGGGTCTGAAAGCCCATTCCACGAGGGCCTTGGCGACGTCGTGGGCGGAGAGAGCAGATGCTACCATCGACCAAATCTGTAAGGCGGCCACTTGGTCCTCGCCGTCTACATTTTTTAAACATTATAGGCTAGACCTATCTGCTACCTCTGATCTCACATTTGGGAAAAGTGTTACAAGCAGCGATCCCTCCCTAAAGAGAATACATATCTCTGTAACTCTCTCGTGGTGCCGTCATGTATGATGGAAAAACACGGGTATTACATACCTGGTAATGTGTTTTTTCATGAGACATGACGGCACCCTTATATTCCCACCCTTTTGATCACGTTATTAGTTGGGTACATTATTAGCATTATTTGTATTATACACTCCCTGGGGTATCCGGGGAATAGAACCGTATAGGATGTATTATTTATGTGTACACTTACCAGCGGAGTTCCTCTCGTACTCTGTAAAACAACTGATGTGGAGAGAGGAGCTGCCTCTTTTATCTTGAAGGTTTCCTGTCCTTGATGGGCGGAGCCCCTCTCGTGGTGCCATCATGTCTCATGAAAAAACACATTACCAGGTATGTAATACCCGTGTTTCTGAACCAAACATGAAGTTCTATTTTATTCGGTCTCCCATGACCGTACTACGAGAGAGGGGATCCGCCCTTCAGGGACAGGAAACCTTTCAGACATAAAAGGACGGCACCTCTCTCCTGCATCAGTTTGAGACAAGTTTTCCCTTGTGGAAAACCTCCCTTTGTAGCTGGACTTTGGCAAGCAGGTCAGATCCTACTGTCCCTAACTGTCTAACAAGTTTACGATGTGCGAGATGGATCTAGGAGGCGCTCAGCAACCCTGACTGAAGTAGTAGTCAGGAGCACTTGGTAGGGACCCTCAAATCTCGACTCCAGGGATGACTTTCTTATGAACTTCTTTACCCGCACGTAGTCCCCAGGTTAGAAAGTATGGGTACCTTCACTGGAATCTGGACCTGGAATGGATGATAAAACTTGTACATGTGTTACTGACAGTTCTTTAGTAAGGGCAATGACATATTTTACCAGAGTATCACTTCCTAAGGCTAGCTGTTGTGGAAAATATTGACTCAACCTTGGAGGCCCCCCAAAAAGAATCTCTAATGGTGTGAGTTTAGTGGGACCCCTTGGAGTGTTTCTGACTGAGTATAAGGCAACAGGCAAAATGTCTATCCAAGTCTGACCTCCTAACTGGCTTTCAGTATTTTATTTTTGAAGGTGCCATTCAGTCTTCCTACTTTACCACTGCTCTGTGGGTGATATGGAGTATGTAAACACAAATCAGCTCCCACCAATGTTTTTAGTTCCTTAGTCAGTGCTGCAATGAACGCAGGTCCTTGGTCACTCTCAATTACCTCTGGGACCCCATATCTGCATATTACTTCAGTCATCAGTCTCTTAACAGTCACTCTGGCAGTCATGTTGGTCACTGGATAGGCTTCGGGCCATCCTGAGAACATTAGTCACCACCAGTACATACTCGTACTTTCCTACTTTTGGCATTTGAATGTGATCAATCTGAATTCTCTGAAAGGGATAGCGTGGTGTAGCCAAATGTTTGAGTAACTTTCTGAGGCTGTGCTGGATTGCATGCTGCACACACAAGGCATGAATTATAATGTTTTTGGGTGACCGTAGAGATCCCAGATGCCATATAAGTCTTCCAAATCAGGTTATTCATCTGATTCTTGCCTCTGTGGGTGATACCGTGTGCCCATTCTGTCACTGAGGGGTACAGATTACGGGGTAGACAGAGCTTTTTGTTCACCCTCCAGACTCAATCTTCATCCTTTTTTAGCTCCTCCTTCTTGCCATGACTTCTTTTCATCATCTGATGTCTTGTCTTGATGTAGATGGATAATCCTCATAAGAGAGCCTTTAGTCCCTTCTTCAGTGTCTTGACACGTACACCGCTGCTTTCTCTTTCCCAAATGGATCCGCAGCATAGGTTTTTGCTGTTTTGTCAGCAAAGTTCCCCCTTGCTTCTGGAGAATCCAATATCCCGTGAGCTTTGATCTTGATCACTGCAACCTCCAAAGGTAGATCTAGAGTGGCCGCAAGTTCTTGTATGGTAGCAGCATGTTTTACAGGCGTTCCACTGGACGATGGGTATCCTCTGGCTGCCCAGATACTGCCGAAGTCATGAGACACTCCGAAAGCGTATCTTGAATCCGTGTAGATGTTGACCACCTTCTCCGTCGCTTCCTTACAAGCCAACGTCAAAGCCTTAAGTTCCGCTTCTTGTGCAGACGTGCGGTGGTAGAGATCCAGCTGAGATGACCTGGTCATGTGTAACCATGGCATATCCCGTATGGAACCTTCCTGTTTCATCTGCAAATCTGGAACCATCAGTGAGGAACGTCAGGTCAGCATGTGGGAGTGGGTCTTCAGACACGTTTTTCTTGGAGGCTGCTTCTTCCTGCATTTGTTCGAGACAGTCATGATCGTCTGAGTGTGTAGAGGCATCTTCTCCGAGAGCATCAGTATCATCATCCACATCCCCCCTGGAAAGAGGAAGCAGCATGGACGGGTTGAGGATGGTGTAGTGGACAAGAGTTCCAAGAGGGAACATTGGAGTCTCATATGACGCTGCAGCGACAGAAGTTTAGGTTTCAAAAATAGCTTTTATGTTGTGTGGAGCCATTAAGAGAACCGGATGTCTTAAGATATCAGAATTTGGGATTCTAAGAGCTGGTGCAGACTGTATGGCTTGTTTAAGAGCGTAGAAAGCTTCCACGGATTTAATACATAGTCGAAACGCTGACGTCTTGAGGTCATCGTACAATGGCTGCATCAGCTTGGAGGCATCTGGAATCCATTGGTGACAATGTGATAGGTCAGCCAACTCATCCGAGGCCCATGTCTTAAGTTGTTGGCAGAACTCAACAACAGAGTCCCATGTAGTGTCACTGGCAAGTGAGGCATCATTAAACGCGATTTCTATAACAGGCCAATATGCATCGCCTGCTTTAAGATTTCCCAGGGAAATGAGATCTTGCCACATGGCTGAGTAATTCCTTTGGATTTGAAGCATGCTTCTGTAGAAAGGCATCGGCTGTTTTTCCTAATCTGGAACTTGGTTCAACAGAGTAGCAGCTTGCTGGGGTGTAAACTTGACGTAGAGGGTGGGCTCCTCAGACATAAGCATTGGCACTGTTGGTGGCACCTGAGGTGGGAGTAAAGATGGCACCGGGAGTACAGATGTAATCCCTTGTGTATGAGGAGCAGGAGGAGGTAACAGTCCTGGAATGAGGGGCTCTATTTGGGCAGCTCCAGTATCATGGTGTGCGGTCCAGGTGACTCAAGCAGTCTTAAAAGCTTTAACAGTCCTGTCCTCATCACTAATTAACCTGATTTCAGAGAGGCAGCAAATGCCTGGGGGGCTACACTTGTTTATTATAATTCCAACGATTTCTCTTGTACATGCATGAACAGGGAAACTGAAAATGCCAACACCAATGGCGGGAATTGTCAAGGTCTCAATCTGCTCACTAATATTCGCATACTCTAAAATGCAAGTTATTGCTGCACGAAGTTGTTGAGCACGAACGTCTGGATGAATAGGGTCATAAGTAGGGGTCACAGGGGGGGCCTGGCCTGACCGCTAATGGAGCAGGTCGCATAGCGCGGAAGCTCCTTCTCCAGGAACCTCTAACCGGCCCACAGCGACTTACTTCTGGCGCCTTCAGCTCCGTGCCGCTCTGCTGCATTTCCTCACCCGCCGGTGAGTACATGGGGAAGTCCAAAACTGGATCCCGGGACCCCACCAGGCGTATTGTGGATTTCTTCGCGGCCTCCTCTCAGCCGCACCACTCACCCAAAATGGCGCCGCTGTCTCCCAGATCCTCCCGTTCAGCGCGCCGAGGCTCACAATCTTCCTCCTCGAGCACGTCAGCAGCAGCTCTCAGACACCCCGGTCACAGCATCCCTTCTAAGGGACATGTTGGGTGAGCTCCGTACCTCTTTGCAAGAGGATATGCGCTCTATGCTAGCAGACCTTAAAGGGGAAGTGGAGGAGCTTGGGAGCCGCACAGATCACCTTGAACAGAAGATGTCTGAGCTTGTGGCTTCTCATAATGAGCTGTGGGATGCACATGAAGAATTACAGTCTCTTGCTACCAAAATTCACTCTAAAACCCTGGATCTGGAGGACAGATCCAGGAGAAATAATATAAAGCTTAGAGGTATTGAAGAATCAGTGGGCTCAGAAGATCTTAAACCCTTCTTGCAAGACTTTATTCTGACAGTGCTTCCCAAGGCCACTAAGGAAGAAATTGTGATTGACCGCATTCATCGGATCCCTAAGCCCTCAGGTCTTGGTCCCTAGAGATGTGTTAGCCCGCATTCACTTCTTTGTCATGAAGGATGAATTTATGCAAGCGTTGAAAAACAAACCGACGTTGCCTGAACGGTTTGCAAATATCTCCGTCTTTCCTGATTTGTCGCCTGGCACTCTAGCTCTGCGCAGAGCCTTTTTACCCTTCACCACAGTCCTGAGGGAAAATGGCATCCTATACCGCTGGGGTTTTCCCACGAAGCTCTGCATCCGCAAAGATGGCTCGACCACCACATGTCTGACCCCTTCACAAGCTGCGAAAACTCTGGCCCAATGGGGACTGAAAATTCCTGGTTCCCCTCCTGCATCTCTACCTTCTACCAGACCAGGAGTCCCTAAATCTTGAAGACCCCGGATTGTCCCTGACTGGAAGGTTGCCTGAAGTTACACATTCTGGTTCCTGGTTGGATCTTTTTCCTCTTCCTGCATTCTTTTGCTTGTTTTTTTCTTGTTTTTTTTTCTCAAAATTTTTGTAATTTATTTATTCTGTTTCTTTCTTTGCTGAGGTTGAACCTCCTGTAGGTCTCGCTCCAGCATTGTGCCCCTTAGGTGAATTGTTTGATTTTTTTTCTCACCTTCTGGATTCAGGTGTTGCCTGAATGGACTTCCATGTTCCAGTTTCAATGCTGTTTGTCTTGTTTTCCCTTCTCCCCCCCCCCCCCCCTCCCTTCTTCCCTTCCCCTCCCCCACCATTTTACTTATTGACTGAATTTTTGGATATTCTGTTTGTTGTAGGTTACTACAGTCATGCAGAGGCATACCTAGTCCGCAACTCTGTCAAAATGAACGCTGAGTATCTCACTTTACTCCATTAATGTTAAAGGGCACCTGTCACCCCGTTTTTTCAGTATGAGATAAAAATACTGTTAAATAGGGCCTGAGCTGTGCATTACAATAGTGTATTTTGTGGACCCCGATTCCCCACCTATGCTGCCAAAATACGTTACCAAAGTAGCCGTTTTCGCCTGTCAATCAGGCTGGTCTGGTCAAAAGGGCGTGGTGTCTTCCCCCAGATCTTGCTTAGTTTTCCGTTGGTGGCGTAGTGGTTTGCGCATGCCCAAGGTCCCGAATCCACTGCACAGGGGAGTTAAAAGAGCGCGATGTGCACTATTTCATTGGGGATCGGTGGGGGCGGCCATCTTCCTTTGGCCACACGTGCGCAGAAGCGGCGCTCTGCTGGCCGCGGCTTCAGGAAAATGGCCGCGGGATGCCGCGCGTGCGCAGATGGAGATCGCGGCGGCCATTTTCCTGAAGCAGAGTTCGCATCTCGGCTTCAGGAAAATGGCCGCCGCGATCTCCATCTGCGCACGCGCGGCATCCCGCGGCCATTTTCCTGAAGCCGCGGCCAGCAGAGCGCCGCTTCTGCGCACGTGTGGCCAAAGGAAGATGGCCGCCCCCACCGATCACCAGTGAAATAGTGCACATCGCGCTCTTTTAACTCCCCTGTGCAGTGGATTCGGGACCTTGGGCATGCGCAAACCACTACGCCACCAACGGAAAACTAAGCAAGATCTGGGGGAAGACACCATGCCCTTTTGACCAGACCAGCCTGATTGACAGGCGAAAACGGCTACTTTGGTAACGTATTTTGGCAGCATAGGTGGGGAATCGGGGTCCACAAAATACACTATTGTAATGCACAGCTCAGGCCCTATTTAACAGTATTTTTATCTCATACTGAAAAAACGGGGTGACAGGTGCCCTTTAATGGTCTCAATTCTCCTGGGAAACGTTCATTAGTTTGGCGCCAACTTTCTAAAGGCCATCATGATATCATATGCTTACAGGAGATTTATTAGAGCGTGATAATACTAGAATGCACTCGAACCTGTACCTACACCAATTTTTCGCCAATGGCAAATCCAAAAAAGCTGGGGTTGCTATTTTTGTCAGTAAGGCAAATTCTTTTCAATTGCTTAGTTCCATGGTTGACCCCTTGGGTAGATTTCTTATAATTCTCTGTTTAATTAATAATATCCCCTATACTATTGCCTCCGTCTATGCTCCGAACTTCGGACAAATTACTTTTTTGAATTCCTTTTTCCAGAAATTAAGTGGCATCCAGCATGGTTATAAGCTGATTGCGGGAGATTTCAACATTCCGGCTGTTAAAAATTTAGACTGCTCGTCCTCCTCTTCGTCTAGAGGTGAAGCGACTCAAATTATTAGTTCCTTCAATCTCCACGTTCATTACAATGAAAATATCTCCAAATGTCGTGATTATACATTTTGGTCATCCAGACATAGGTCTTATAGCAGAATTGACTATATCTTGGTAGATGACGTGGCTCTTCCTCATTGCATCTCTGCAGATATAGGTAACATTACCTGGTCTGACCACGCGCCTGTCTGTCTCCGAGTGACCCACTCGCAATTAGGCCTCCCTCGCAGTGGCGTCTTAATGAGTATCTTCTAACTGACCATTCTAATTCCCAATTAATAGAGGATTCTCTGAGGGAGTTTTTCTCCATTAATGACTCAGGAGACATTTGCGATGACTCTCTCTGGTTTGCCCACAAGGCTGTTATCAGGGGCCACTTTATCAAACTGGCTGCCTTGGCTAAGCGGAGACATAATTTGAATCTTCAGTCTGCCTTAAGTACAATAGCTTGTCTTGAGGCCCAACATAAGTCATGTCCCTCCCCACATTTATTTTCCGCTCTCTCCTCTGCCCGCCTCCATCTCCGCCAGCTGCTCCTCTATAAAACAGAGAATGCAATCAGGAAATCCAAAGCCAAATTTTACTCAATGGGTGATCGGGCAGGTGCGTTACTTGCTAGGCGTGTTAAAAAAAAAAAAAAAAAAAAAAAAACCAGTCTAAAATTCACTATTTACTAAAATCAGATGGTACCCGCATTTATAACCCAATTCATATAGCGGAGGAATTCGCCTCATTTTATTCATCATTATACAACCTTAAATCTGATGCTAATACCCCTCAACCAACTCAGGCCTCCATAATTGCCTTCCTGGATAAAGCAAACCTTCCCTCGGTTAACCCAGAGCAACTTTCCTTCCTTAACGCCCCGATTGAGGCCTCTGAAATATCTCAAATCATTAAAGAATCCAAAAAGCGTTCTGCCCCGGGTCCAGATGGTTTTTCCTTCTCTTATCACTCTCAATTTCTCGCTGTCCTATCCCCCTTCCTCCTCCGCTTATTCAATCACTGGCTCTCGGTAGGGAATATTAGAAGGGAAGGCTTAGAGGCCTCTATTGCAACCCTCCCTAAACCTGGGAAGCCTATGACCTCTCCAGGTAATTTTCACCCTATTGCTCTGTTAAACTGTGATGTCAAAATCTACGCTAAGATCTGGGCTAATAGGCTAATGGCAGTCCTTCCTTCTATTGTTCACCCTGACCAGGTTGGGTTTGTTCCAGGGAGGCAAACTAGAGATGGTACGAGGCGCTTGATTGATCTGCTGGACGTGGTGGAGAGGGGTGGCCTCCCCAGTGTATTCCTGTCCCTTGACGCAGAAAAAGCGTTTGACAGGGTGCACTGGGGTTACATCTCACCCTTCAAAGATTTGGCCTGTCGGGCCACATTCTGAAAGCTATTATGGCCTTATACTCCAATCCGTGTGCCTCTGTTCGATCAGCTGGATTTAAATCCCGCATCTTTCCCATCAACAACGGCACTCGTCAAGGCTGCCCTCTCTCCCCCGTCGTCTTTGCTTTGATCATGGAGCCTCTCGCTGCTGTCATACGACTGTGTCCGGAGGTGAGGGGGGTAGTAGTGGGAGACCACGAACATAAAATAGACCTAAATGCTGATGACGTAGTGCTCACTTGTTCTGCTCCTACTGTTTCACTTAAAGCAGTCTCCTCTATTCTTAACCAATTTGCCGAAATCTCTTATTATAAACTAAACTTATCTAAATCTGTAATTTTTCCTTTATTCCTACCTGCCCCTCTACAGCGCCATATCCAAACTAATTACCCCTTCATTTGGTCTCCCCTTGGGTTCACTTATCTAGGTATTCAAATAACCCACCTTAAGAACATTGTCCGTGCCAACTGTGACTCAACCCTCTCCGAAATAAAAAAAGGACATAGACCAATTCCCTGATTCTCAACTGTCATGGATGGCCAGAATCCAATCCTCTAAAATGTTACTTCTCCCTAAACTTATTTATCTCTTTAGATGTCTCCCACTAACCATTCCCTCTAAATATATTTCAGCTTTCCAATCAATAATTGACCATTTCATTTGGAATAATAAGCCCCATAGGGTAAAACGTCTCTTAATGTCACTCCCATATGCCAAAGGTGGACTTGGTGCACCTAAGATCCAGCTCTACCACAGAGCTGCCCTCCTTGAACCCCTCAAAATTTGGTGGGAAGGTAGTTCCTCTCATGTGGTTTAACAATGAATCGCACTATGCCCCTAAGAAATTTCTCAAAACATTGTTGGAACTTTCCTTACTCCGCTTTGCCCCACGCAGTCCTTTTCTTAGATCGATGTATTCTGCCACCAAAATTTGGTCAGAATCATGTCCTACTCATTTCCCCTTCATATTCCACTATGTATCTCTGCATGCCTTACTGTGCTATTGATGGACTATCTCTCTCTGCCTGGAGGGGGAGCGGGGTACTCCGGGTAGCGGATCTGTTCAATGCCGAAGGTATGATTCCATTCCTTGACCTGGCCGCCCGGTATTCCTTGCCTGGCAATTGCTTTTTCCAATATTTTCAAATACGCAGTTTTTTAAGGCGTGTTGGCTTGTTTGGGGCGCTCGCTTCCCCCCTAGGTGAGGAGACTCCCATGCAGAGATTCTTTAGGCCTAATACATTGATCCCACATGGTATTTCAGTTATCTATAAATCTCTCCTGACTCATAGTTTAACAGATAAACTTCCCTTTGTCTTCATGGGAGACTACTCTCTCGTTTGAGGCTCCTCTTGAAGACTGGCATTTCGCAATGTTACACCCATCTAAATTCTCTTCCTGTATTGGTCACCTTGAGCAAATTTAAAAAAATCCATCTTCAATGGTACTTTACACCTGCCAAATTAGCTAAGTTACACCTCTCTTCCTCTCCCTTATGTTGGGAAAATTGTAATCTTAATGGTTCGTTGGCCCACGTCTGGTGGGACTGCCCCTGTATACAACTGTTTTGGCGTCAAGTTAAGCTCATTTTATCAGAGGTTACCCACCTTCCTTTTGTTTTGACTAGTCCTCTTGCAGTATTGGGTATTTCCCTTCTAAATTTTCCCCGGCCTCTTCAGCCCATAATCTCTAATGTCCTTGTTGCTGCGCGACTTTGTATCACAAAATATTGGAAATCTTCGTCTATTCCTTCTAAAGATGAACTAATTGCCAATATTAATCTTCATTATTGCTATGAAGTAGTCATAGCTGACCGTCTCTCTTCTAAAAATAAAGTCTTTGCAAGTTGGGACCCCTGGATTACATCCTCTTTTGTTTCGGTCCCTGCCTCACTCCCCTCCCCCTCTTACCTAAATTTTATATTTTCTCATGGTATTGCTTTTATAATATTGTATTCAACCATTTCTCTGTAGTAAGTTGTACTGCCGTTTCTCTGTCAGGGGCGTAACTACCGCGGTCGCAGCGGTCGCCATTGCGACCGGGCCCCGCAGGTCAGGGGCCCCGGGCCGGCAGGTCTGAGCAGGGCCAGGCTGGCCATCGGGCACTTCTGGCAAATGCCAGAAGAGCCGATGCCAGTAGTGGGCCGCTGCACTGTTCCTCCCCCGGAACCCCCCCAGTGCCGCCGCCGCATTTAACTATACCGGCGTCTATGACACCGGTATAGTTCAATGCAATGATGGGAGGAGAGAGCGTCACCTGACGCTTCCTCTCCCATCATTCCCCGCTCTGCCTCTGACAGTACACTGCGGGTGCGCGATGACGTCATATCATCGCGCACCTGCAGTGTCCTGGGCAGACTGCAGCCGCCAGGAGCAGCGCGGGCAAAAGGAAAGGTGAGGAGAGTTTTTTTTTTTTTCTCTTTTTAACCGGACTGTGGGGCCATTATCGGGGGGGGGGGGATGAGATGAGATGTGGGCTGTGCTCTATATACCCCTGTGCGGGCTGTGCTGTATATACCCCTGTGGGGGCTGTGCTGTATATATCCCTGTGCGGGCTCTGCTGTATATATCCCTGTGCGGGCTCTGCTGTATATACCACTGTGCGGGCTCTGCTGTATATACCACTGTGCGGGCTCTGCTGTATATACCACTGTGCGGGCTCTGCTGTATATACCACTGTGCGGGCTCTGCTGTATATACCACTGTGCGGGCTCTGCTGTATATAACACTGTGCGGGCTGTGCTCTATATACCACTGTGCGGGCTGTGCTGTATATACCACTGTGCGGGCTGTGCTGTATATACCACTGTGCGGTCTCTGCTGGATATACCACTGTGCGGTCTCTGCTGGATATACCACTGTGCGGTCTGTGCTGGATATACCACTGTGCGGTCTGTGCTGGATATACCACTGTGCGGTCTGTGCTGGATATACCACTGTGCGGTCTGTGCTGGATATACCACTGTGCGGTCTGTGCTGGATATACCACTGTGCGGTCTGTGCTGGATATACCACTGTGCGGTCTGTGCTGGATATACCACTGTGCGGTCTGTGCTGGATATACCACTGTGCGGTCTGTGCTGGATATACCACTGTGCGGTCTGTGCTGGATATACCACTGTGCGGTCTGTGCTGGATATACCACTGTGCGGTCTGTGCTGGATATACCACTGTGCGGTCTGTGCTGGATATACCACTGTGCGGTC
This sequence comes from Ranitomeya variabilis, assembly GCF_051348905.1. Taxonomy (NCBI): domain Eukaryota; kingdom Metazoa; phylum Chordata; class Amphibia; order Anura; family Dendrobatidae; genus Ranitomeya; species Ranitomeya variabilis. The sequence continues at coordinate 117,513,926 of NC_135239.1, read as the reverse complement.
TGTGCTGGATATACCACTGTGCGGGCTGTGCTGGATATACCACTGTGCGGGCTGTGCTGGATATACCACTGTGCGGGCTGTGCTGGCACCCAACACCATGTTGCAGTGCAGGAGATTCCTGCAACAGTCCGAGGCGTATCTAGGGGAAGCGGGGCGGGGGAAGGTGGGGGGGTTGCGGGGGCGGGGGTAGGGGGGGGTAGGGGGGGGCCCCATTTGGAAGTTCGCACCGGGGCCCATAACTTTGTAGTTACGCCACTGCTCTCTGTTATATGTAAATGGTGATAATCCTTTTTTTTCCCCTGTTCCCTTTCCCCTTTTTGGGCTTATTTGACATTGTAATCTGTTTACTCAATAAAAATCTAATGGTAAAAAAAAAAAAGTAGGGGTCACAGCGTGTATGATCATTCTACATGGGAGATTGCCAGCTTTAGTCACCGCTATGTCCCCAACAGCTATCGGACCACGTGACTCAACAATGATTTGACTGTCAGCTTGAATAGTCGCCCCCCCTGCTTCCACTATAGCTCTAACCGAGAATTGGCAGCATTAACAATAGCCTCTGTCTCCATTATGTCACCCTTTCCCACCACTAACAAGGGTCCCTCAGGAAGTTCTTTCAAAAATAGGTTGCCAACATTCTCTCCCCTTTGTGCTTCCTGTGCTATTGGTATCCCCTCCCAGATTGAGCCCCCTGTTGATACAGTTGCCACCGTCCCATACAGGTGTGCGTTTGGCTGCGAGAGAGCCTGTGAGGTACCGGGTATAGGGTTGGGTAGACTGCGTGAGAGTGCTATTGTATTGGAAGCATTGGGAGGAGAGGCCGTTGCTTGGAGCATCTCGTATGGGTGTGCGGCTAAATTGGCAGTGGAAGTGACAGTAGAAAGGGTCGGTGCCGGGGACGATCCAGGTGGGAGTATTGCTGGATTCACGACAGGAGTGATAGGGGAAAGGGTCGGTGCACCATTGGAAACCACTGAGATGGGGAAACATGGGTAAAGCCTGTTCACTTCCCGAAGGAATATAGTATTGGCCGTTAGTGATCATTATTGGGTAACAAGGATTTAGTGATGTGGTGTGTAGCCTTAGTCTGAGATGTTCACCACCAGGAGCAGCACATTTGTCATCCACAAAATGGCCGCTGCCAGCATTAAAACATTTGCCATCCACAAAATGGCTACCGCCAGAATTGGCACACTTGCCATCCACACAATGCCTGCTATTAGAATTAGCACATGGCCCACCACCAAATGGCTGCTGCCAGCATTAACACATTTGCCATCCACAAAATTGCTGCTATTAGAATTAACAAATTTTTCCATCTACAAAATGGCTGCTGCCAGCATTAACACATTTGCCATCCACAAAATGGCTGCTGCCAGCATTAACACATTTGCCATCCACAAAATGGCTGCTGCCAGCATTAACACATTTGCCATCGACAAAATGGCTGCTGCCAGCATTAACACATTCGCCATCGACAAAATGGCTGCTGCCAGCATTAACACTTTTGCCATCCACAAAATGGCTATTCGAATTAACACATTTGCCATCCACAAAATGGCTACCGCCAGAATTGGCACATTTGCCATCCACAAAATGGCTGCTGCCAGCATTAACACACTTGCCATCCACACAATGCCTGCTATTAGAATTAGCACATGGCCCACCACCAAATGGCTGCTGCCAGCATTAACACATTTGCCATCCACAAAATTGCTGCTATTAGAATTAACAAATTTTTCTATCTACAAAATGGCTGCTGCCAGCATTAACACATTTGCCATCCACAAAATGGCTGCTGCCAGCATTAACACATTTGCCATCCACAAAATGGCTGCTGCCAGCATTAACACATTTGCCATCGACAAAATGGCTGTTGCCAGAATTGGCACATTTGCCATCCACAAAATGGCCCCCAACCCCAGAACACGAAAAATGGAGAAGCTACGGGTATCGGAAAATTGCGGTGCGCTTTTTTCTTTTTTTTTTTACCACTTGCTTAACAAATAACCTAGACATGTTAGGTGTCCATGAACTCGTAATGACCTGGAGAATGAAAATGGCAGGTAGGTCAGTTTTAGCATTTAGTGAACCTAGCAAAAAAAGCCAAACAAAAAACCAGAGGGGGATTGCACTCTGTTTTGTAATTTCACCGCACTTGAAATTTTTTTTTTTTTATACACGACATGCTCAAAGCAATGATGTCATTCAAAAGTACAACTTGTCCCGCAAAAAATAAGCTCTCACATGACCATATTGGCGGAAAAATAAAAAAGTTATTGCTCTGGGAAGGAGGGGAGCAAAGAACGAAAACGCAAAACTGAAAGAAGCTGGGGTCATGAAGGGGTTAAAACTCCTTTCCTGATGGGGAGCCACAATGCAGAAATGGCAACTGGTAGTCTGATTGGTTGGCTGTCTCCAGATCATTGGGACTGCAAAAGAGATAAATTACCTCTTCCCATGCAACCACTGGGTAAGATGTGATGCATGTGTGTGTGAAGCCCAACTCTTGTGCTGACTTTCTATTCTGCAGCCAAAATACAGGTTGTAGCTTTCCTTATCATGGTAGTCAAGTTTCACCTTTTTGATACAAAAATGACTTCTGCATATGTACTGCACTGCGTGGGCTGTGCACTGTACTGCACTGCGTGGGCTGTGCACTGTACTGCACTGCGTGGGCTGTGCACTGTACTGCACTGCGTGGGCTGTGCACTGTACTGCACTGCGTGGGCTGTGCACTGTACTGCACTGCGTGGGCTGTGCACTGTACTGCACTGCGTGGGCTGTGCACTGTACTGCACTGCGTGGGCTGTGCACTGTACTGCACTGCGTGGGCTGTGCACTGTACTGCACTGCGTGGGCTGTGCACTGTACTGCACTGCGTGGGCTGTGCACTACTGCACTGCGTGGGCTGTGCACTGTACTGCACTGCGTGGGCTGTGCACTGTACTGCACTGCGTGGGCTGTGCACTACTGCACTGCGTGGGCTGTGCACTGTACTGCACTGCGTGGGCTGTACTGCACTGCGTGGGCTGTGCACTGTACTGCACTGCGTGGGCTGTGCACTGTACTGCACTGCGTGGGCTGTGCACTGTACTGCACTGCGTGGGCTGTGCACTACTGCACTGCGTGGGCTGTGCACTGTACTGCACTGCGTGGGCTGTGCACTGTACTGCACTGCGTGGGCTGTGCACTGTACTGCACTGCGTGGGCTGTGCACTGTACTGCACTGCGTGGGCTGTGCACTGTACTGCACTGCGTGGGCTGTGCACTGTACTGCACTGCGTGGGCTGTGCACTGTACTGCACTGCGTGGGCTGTGCACTGTACTGCACTGCGTGGGCTGTGCACTGTACTGCACTGCGTGGGCTGTGCACTGTACTGCACTGCGTGGGCTGTGCACTGTACTGCACTGCGTGGGCTGTGCACTGTACTGCACTGCGTGGGCTGTGCACTGTACTGCACTGCGTGGGCTGTGCACTGTACTGCACTGCGTGGGCTGTGCACTGTACTGCACTGCGTGGGCTGTGCACTGTACTGCACTGCGTGGGCTGTGCACTGTACTGCACTGCGTGGGCTGTGCACTGTACTGCACTGCGTGGGCTGTGCACTGTACTGCACTGCGTGGGCTGTGCACTGTACTGCACTGCGTGGGCTGTGCACTGTACTGCACTGCGTGGGCTGTGCACTGTACTGCACTGCGTGGGCTGTGCACTGTACTGCACTGCGTGGGCTGTGCACTGTACTGCACTGCGTGGGCTGTGCACTGTACTGCACTGCGTGGGCTGTGCACTGTACTGCACTGCGTGGGCTGTGCACTGTACTGCACTGCGTGGGCTGTGCACTGTACTGCACTGCGTGGGCTGTGCACTGTACTGCACTGCGTGGGCTGTGCACTACTGCACTGCGTGGGCTGTGCACTGTACTGCACTGCGTGGGCTGTGCACTGTACTGCACTGCGTGGGCTGTGCACTGTACTGCACTGCGTGGGCTGTGCACTGTACTGCACTGCGTGGGCTGTGCACTGTACTGCACTGCGTGGGCTGTGCACTGTACTGCACTGCGTGGGCTGTGCACTGTACTGCACTGCGTGGGCTGTGCACTGTACTGCACTGCGTGGGCTGTGCACTGTACTGCACTGCGTGGGCTGTGCACTGTACTGCACTGCGTGGGCTGTGCACTGTACTGCACTGCGTGGGCTGTGCACTGTACTGCACTGCGTGGGCTGTGCACTGTACTGTACTGCACTGCGTGGGCTGTGCACTGTACTGTACTGCACTGCGTGGGCTGTGCACTGTACTGTACTGCACTGCGTGGGCTGTGCACTGTACTGTACTGCACTGCGTGGGCTGTGCACTGTACTGTACTGCACTGCGTGGGCTGTGCACTGTACTGTACTGCACTGCGTGGGCTGTGCACTGTACTGTACTGCACTGCGTGGGCTGTGCACTGTACTGTACTGCACTGCGTGGGCTGTGCACTGTACTGTACTGCACTGCGTGGGCTGTGCACTGTACTGTACTGCACTGCGTGGGCTGTGCACTGTACTGTACTGCACTGCGTGGGCTGTGCACTGTACTGTACTGCACTGCGTGGGCTGTGCACTGTACTGTACTGCACTGCGTGGGCTGTGCACTGTACTGTACTGCACTGCGTGGGCTGTGCACTGTACTGTACTGCGTGGGCTGTGCACTGTACTGTACTGCACTGCGTGGGCTGTGCACTGTACTGTACTGCACTGCGTGGGCTGTGCACTGTACTGTACTGCACTGCGTGGGCTGTGCACTGTACTGTACTGCACTGCGTGGGCTGTGCACTGTACTGTACTGCACTGCGTGGGCTGTGCACTGTACTGTACTGCACTGCGTGGGCTGTGCACTGTACTGTACTGCACTGCGTGGGCTGTGCACTGTACTGTACTGCACTGCGTGGGCTGTGCACTGTACTGTACTGCACTGCGTGGGCTGTGCACTGTAATCAGGGACAGGCGTAGTCCAGCCGCGAATTGGCGCGGGATTTGAACCACGCTTCGCTAATTGGTCGCGCCCGGCCGGCCGAATCCTGTGTATTCAATGTATTATTCTAAAATCTTCACAAATAAACTACATACATATTCTAGAATACCCGATGCGTTAGAATCGGGCTACCATCTAGTGCAGTAATAATGAAATTATAAATATATTCTGGATTTTGAAAATTAGAACCAATCAGCAAATAAATTACCATATTTGTTTTTGGCATCACAAAATTAGCTCAGCTATTTTTGTCTCTAAAACAATTTAGCTATAGAACAGTGTGTGACGGAGTTGTTTCATGCTGCGTGATCGCTTACTTTGTCAGATTCTAGCCTAGTATGTAACTTTCACTCTGGTTAAGATGCTGTCCTCGGGAAGTTAACTTTTCCCTGCTGTAGGAAGATGATAAAACTAAAACATGAGGTCCATGTAAACTGCTATAGCAATGTCATGGTTGAATACTGTGAATATAGGCATTGTTATGCACAGGAGAATTTAAAGGATCAATTTTTGAGTGGTAGTTGATTTTTGAACAATAGATGAGTATAATTTGCAGTACCCAGTCCCAAACTTTAATCCTGTGTTGTAGCTGGCATCTCCTGGGAGCTTGTTACTTAGACCCCACGACACTATGAAGTGCAACACAAGTTATGACCTCTCAAGGCCTAGGAAATGACAGGTGTCAACAATGCTGGTCTCAGAAGTGAAGGGTAATAGCAACATTACACTGGACCTGAGAATGGAAAGGAGTACTGTAAAGTTTTGTTAATCCCTTTAAAACAGAGCATGGCAAGAAAATGTAGTTTTTCCTTCTTCTGATTCCCCCGAGAGCTAAAATTTAAAAAATCTCTGATCAAACCTCCAAACTGGTATCTATGGGCATGCAGGTCATAGAAAAATGAAATAAATGTAAATAAGATGAACCCTTGGTATATGATTAATTTTTTCCTCCATAAAAATCATCGCTTAAGATCTATGGGCATGATTTGGATCTTCCTCCAGATCTCATTGTAAATGAAAGTGGAGTTACCACTGTGATATGTAATGACTGACAGTCTGCTTGCCTGATTTCAAAAGCTTTGGCTTCAAGTGTAGAAAACATGAAGTTATATGTTTGTTTGACTTTGACCTTTGTGCTACCTATCTTCTTTTTGTTTTTTTTGTTTTTTTTTAAGATATGAAATTCTCACCCCAAATTCAATTCCCAAAGGCTTCATGGATGGAAAACAAGCATGTGTCCTAATGGTAAGTAGGATGTTTTTATTTGTACAAGGGGTTGGATTCGGAATATATATATATATATATATATATATATATATATATATATATATATATATATATATGTATATATATATATATATATATATATATATATATATATATATATATATACTCTCTCTATATATCTATCTATATATATATATATATATATATAATCTATCTATGTCTCTCTCTATATATCTATCTATATATATATAATCTATCTATGTCTCTCTCTATATATCTATCTATATCTAATATTATCCATCTATGTCTCTCTCTCCATCTATGTCTCTCTCTCCATCTATGTCTCTCTCCATCTATGTCTCTCTCTCCATCTATGTCTCTCTCTCCATCTATGTCTCTCTCTCCATCTATGTCTCTCTCGCTCTTCCCGTCCTCTGCACAGTAGCTCCGCCCCACCACATCGCAACACACAATCCTGCCCCCACCCATTACCACACATAGTCCCGCCCCAAACACATCACCACACTATTGTTGTTAAATTCATTTTAAGTTAATTTACCACCTGCATAAGCACTATTGAATGTTGTCATTATTTACTTTAGTTTAATCACCAGCAGCGTAAATTAGATAGCAATGAGCGTGCTGAGCTGGCTGGAAACATCTAGTTACTACATATGCAGCATAGTATTTTATAAACCATTACTGCCCTACATATCCCCTTTCTTTTCAGCACAGCCACTATGGTTACTGCCAATCTTTCATTTTGTATTCGACTTGAAAAGATGGTACTTCGTGCAGCTCTTTGCAAGTGTGGTACATTGATGTGAAGTGTTCTTTATTTTATAAACTGAATTTTAGTCATAAGTTTCTGCTATGTAGTCCTCTACATTCATGGGCACTGTCTATCTCTAACTTGATTAGCACCACTGCTTGACAGAGGCAAATGGACTTAATCATTGGGAAGAGTAGCAAATTAAGGCTGTGCCCACGTTGTGCATTTCTGTGCGGATTTTTCCGCTCCATTTTTGAAAAATCCACAGAACGCACTGCGTTTTACCTGCTGATTTCCAGCATTTGTGCGGGTTTCACCTGCGGTTTTACACCTGCGGATTCCAATTGGAGAACCGGTGTAAACGCTGTGGAATCCGCACAAAGAATTGACATGCTGCAGAATATAAACCACAGCGTTTCCGCACTATATTTTCCGCAGCATGACTGTTTTCCATAGAAACTGTAAACCGGATGGAAAACTGCTGTGAATCCGCAGCGTTCAATCTGGCCTCCCTATTTTTTAAGTCTGACTAATAATTTGCACCTTGTTGTGAACAGTCTCTATTTGCTCCAATGAAGTCTTCTCTTTATGGTAGACTTGGATACTAAAACACCTACTTCCAGAAGTGTGTTCTTGAGTTGGGTGGAAGTTGTAAAGATGATTTTCCTCACCATGAAAAGATTCTGCAATTATTCACCAAGGTCTTCCGTGAACATCCACATGTTCTTTTGTTTAGTTTTTTTTTTGTTTTGTTCCCAAGCTCGTCATTGTCAAATTACTTTTGGTCCTTTTGAAAGACAGCTATTTATTCAGTCGCCATGACAGCACCACGAGAGAGAGGGGATCCGCCCTTCAGGGACAGGAAACCTACAGACATAAAAGGGCGGCACCTCTCTCCCTCGTCAGTTGGTTTCCTGTCCCTGACAGGCGAACCTCTTCAGGCAGACCTTGTAAAGAAGGTCGAAGAAAGAAGACTACCCAGTTCTGGTGGTCCGACGCAGGTAGCGGGAGGGCCCCTACCTATCCATGACGCAGGAAGCACCACACAGCAGGGGGACTGTCTCGTGTAGGTGTCAGCAGAGGGAAGCCGTCTTCAGAACGGCTTGCTTCCTAAATGACCCTTCTCCGCCGGTACCCGGTAAGTATGTGGTGCCTGCTCCTGGGGCCATGTCTGGCGGGCCTTTCCGAGTCCGATCGTGTCCTGCAGAGGTGAGCGCTTCGGTCCGGACGGCGGTGCAGTCTGAGGACGCGACCAAGCATGCGCGGTGGAGCCGCGCCGGATCGTGGTGGGTCCCTCTGGATGGACGGCGGAAGCGGGTGCGGCACGGCCTGGGGGGGCCCTATTGTCAGCCGGGGACGCGGCCTCGGGAGGGGGAAGCCTATCCTCACGTTGGTGCCGGGCAGGTCACATGGAGATCCTGCTGACCCCCATCCGGGGGAGGTACTGTTGTGGCCATATTTAAAAAAGGATATGGAAGCTGCTCAGTGTCTCAGACACATTTATTCAAATGGAGTCGCCGGAGCAGGAAGCACCGCAGCTTGAGAAGCAGCAGCAGCCTCAGGCCATTGAAGAGACCCATGCTATCTCCCAGCGGCGATCTAGTGGCAGTAGTCGCGCTGGTGGAGCCAAGTGTTCAGAAGACCTCAGGCCGTAAAACATCACCGGCCAGGAGGGACCCCCCCCCCCACACTAACTACGGTACCGTGAATCACGCATCTGGGCATCTGGGTAAGTGATCTATGTGAATGTTCACTTAATGATCCTCTGCCCCTCTTTATGTTCCCTCTCTCCTTACTAGGGGAGAAAATGTTCTACCAAGGCCAAACACAGGGAGTGTGGCGAATGTGGGGAACCACTCCCAGATAATTATGAGAAAAAAGAGATATGGTTAGACGGGAAATCAGAAGTTCTTTTAAATCCCAAAAGTCAGATTCTAAAAAGGGGAAAAAAATTAGATCCCCAATGTCGGACTTTAGTTAAAATTCGGGCGAGCTAAGCTCAGATTCCTCTCAATCTTCCTCTTAATCCATGGACGCTGAGTCGGGGCACTCCTGCTTACCACTAGATAGAATGAATCGGCTGGTTAAAGCAGTGAATAATACAATGGGGATTGAAGAGCCCCAGTCTGAATGCTCCATGCACGACATAATTTTTAAGGGGTTAGATAAAAAATCCCGTAGATCTTTTCCGGTGATTGATAAAATAAAAGCTTTAATTACAAAAGGGAGTGGAAGAAACCGGAAAGGATCACTTCCACTGGCATTTAAGAGGAGGTATCCATTCGAGGAAGAAGCGTCATCCTCATCGGATAAGGCCCCGAAGCTAGATGCGGCAGTAGCCAAAGCGTGTAAAAAGACCTCGCTACCGTTTGAGGATCTAGGCGATCTTAAAGACCATTTAGACAGAAAGGCTGACATTTTTCTTAAGGTTTCTTGGGAAACTGCGGCGTGATCTGAGACTAGCAATTGCGGCTACTTGTACAGCACGGTCGCAAATGGTGTGGCTTGACCGCATGGAAGATCAACTTAAAAATAAAGTTACTAGAAATTAGATCTTAGCCTCCCTTCCTGTAATTTAAGAAGCAGCAGCTATTCTTTCAGATGCTTCAGCAGATTCGGTGAAATTGGCAGCCAGATCTTCAGCCCTGTCCAATGCGGCCCGCAGGGCTTTATGGATAAAATGTTAGCCAGGAGATTTACAAGCCAGATCAAAATTGTGTGGCATTCCCTGTGAGGGGGCGCACTTGTTTGGACCAGTGCTGGATGAGCTATTAGAAAAAGCAGGCGATAATAAAAAATGATTTCCCTTTCTAGGAAGACCCTCATAAAGACGGGAATACAATAAAACATGGTTCAACCGCAAAAGATCAAGCAGAGAAAGATCCAGATATGACAGTAACAGGAAAAGAGGTAGAGGTTATATGTTTAACACCTCTCGGGACTATAAAAAGCCTCAATAACTGCTGGACCAGGTGGGGGGGAAAGACTTTCAGCCTTCTACCCGGCCTGGTTGAAGATTTCCAATAGCCCATGGGTCCTCAGTATTATTGCAACTGGTCTAAGGTTCAAGTTCCAAAGATTTCCTCAAGATAAATTTTGTCTAACACCTGTCCGTTCTTCCTCTGCAGAACAATTAGCACTGGAATCGGAGTCCAGGAACTTCAGCAAAAAGGAGTGCTGATTAATGTGCCCACAGTACAGAGAGGTAAGGGGTTTTATTCCCCCCCTCTTCCTGATTTAACCCCTTCATGACCCAGCCTATTTTGACCTTAATGACCTGGCCGTTTTTTGCAATTCTGACCAGTGTCCCTTTATGAGGTAATAACTCAGGAACGCTTTTAACGGATCCTAGCGGTTCTGAGATTGTTTTTTCGTGACATATTGGGCTTCATGTTAGTGGTAAATTTAGGTCGATAATTTCTGAGTTTATTTGTGAAAAAAACGGAAATTTGGGGAAATTTCACAATTTTTATATTTTGAATATTTATTCTGTTAAACCAGAGAGTTATGTAACACAAAATAGTTAATAAATAATATTTCCCACATGTCTACTTTACATCGGCACAATTTTGGAAACAAAATTTTTTTTTTGCTATGAAGTTATAAGGGTTAAAATTTGACCAGTGATTTCTCATTTTTACAACAAAATTTACAAAACCATTTTTTTTAGGGACCACCACACATTTGAAGTCAGTTTGAGGGTTCTATATGGCTGAAAATACCCAAAAGTGACACCATTCTAAAAACTGCACCCCTCAAGGTGCTCAAAACCACATTCAAGAAGTTTGTTAACCCTTCAGGTGTTTCACAGCAGCAGAAGCAACATGGAAGGAAAAATGAACATTTAACTTTTTAGTCACAAAAATGATCTTTTAGCAACAATTTTTTTATTTTTCCAAGGGTAAAAGGAGAAACTGGACCACGAACGTTGTTGTCCAATTTGTCCTGAGTACACTGATACCTCATATGTGGGGGTAAACCACTGTTGCAGGGCTCGGAAGGGACGGAGCGCCATTTGACTTTTTGAATGAAAAATTGGCTCCAATCTTTAGCGGACACCATGTCGCGTTTGGAAAGCCCCTGTGTGCCTAAACATTGGAGCTCCCCCACAAGTGACCCCATTTTGGAAACTAGACCCCCCATGGAACATATCTAGAAGCATAGTGAGCACTTTAAACCCCCAGGTGCTTCAAAAATTGATCCGTAAAAATGAAAATACATTTTTTTCACAAAACAATTCTTTTAGCCTCAATTTTTTCATTTTCACATGGGCAACAGGATAAAATGGATCGTAAAATTTGTTGGGCAATTTCTCCTGAGTACACCGATACCTCACATGTGGGGTTAAACCACTGTTTGGAAACACGGCAGGGCTTGGAAGGGAAGGAGCGCCATTTGACACTTTCAATGAAAAATTGGCTCCAATCTTTAGCGGACACCATGTCGCGTTTCGAGAGCCCCTGTGTGCCTAAACATTGGAGCTCCCCCACAAGTGACCCCTTTTTGGAAACTAGACCCCCCAAGGAACTTATCTAGAAGCATAGTGAGCACTTTAAACCCCCAGGTGCGTCACAGAAGTTTATAACACAGAGCCATGAAAATAAAAAAAAAAATTTCTTTCCTCAAAAATAATTTTTTAGCCCAGAATTTTTTAATTTTCCCAAGGGTAACAGGAGAAATTTGACCCCAAGAGTTGTTGTCCAGTTTCTCCTGAGTACGCTGATACCCCATATGTGGGGGTAAACCACTGTTTGGGCACACGTCGGGGCTCGGAAGGGAGAGAGCACCATTTGACTTTTTCAACGCAAGATTGGCTGGAATCAATGGTGGTGCCATGTCGCGTTTGGAGACCCCCTGATGTGCCTAAACGGTGGAAACCCCTCAATTCTAACTCCAACACTAACCCAAATCACACCCCTAACCCCAATCACACCCCTAACCCTAATCACAACCCTAACCCCAACACACCCCTAACCCTAGTCTTAACCCTCATTCCAACCCTATCTCTAATTCCAGCCCTAACCCTAAGGCTGTGCCCACGTTGTGGATTTGTGTGTGGATTTTTCCACACCGTTTTTGAAAAATCTGCAGGTAAAACGCACTGCGCTTTACCTGCGGATTTACCGCGGATTTACAGTGTTTTGTATGGATTTCACCTGCGGATTCCTATTATGGAGCAGGTGTAAAACGCTGCGTAATCCGCACAAAGAATTGACATGCTGCGGAAAATACAACGCAGCGTTTCCACGCTGTATTTTCCGCACCATGGGCACAGCGGATTTGGTTTTCCATAGGTTTACGTGGTACTGTAAACGTGATGAAAAACTGCTACGAATCCGCAGCGACCAATCCGCTGCAGATCCGCAGCCAAATCCACATCGTGTGCACATAGAATTAGGGTTAGAATTAGGCTAACGCTGGCCCTAAGTGCAACGCTGGCCCTAAGTGCAACGCTTTTCTGTATATTATTATTGTTCCTACCTATGGGGGTGATGAAAGGGGGGGGTTTCTTTACTACTTTTTTTTTTTTTTTTTTTTTTTTTTTTTTTTGATCGCTGTGATAGGTTCTATCACAGCAATCAAAATGTACAGGGAACAAATCGGCCGGCCGGCAGATTTGGCGGGCGCACTGCGCATGTGCCCGCCATTTTCCAAGATGGCGGCGCCCATGCAAGAAGACCGAGGACACCGGGAGGGACACCGGGACTAGGTAAGTATGGGAGGGTGCGATCTGACAGCGGGGGGGGCAGAGGGGAAAGGAAGGCTCTTAGGACGGAGGGGTAGGGAACACTGATGGCGGCTGCAGATCGCCGCCGTCAGTCGTGGGGGGGCCAGATCGGCGTCTCCAGCCATGGCCGATGCTATTGCAGCTTTGACCATGGCTGAATTGTAATATTTCACCAATTTTCATAGGTGAAATATTACAGATTGCTCTGATTGGCTGTTTCACTTTCAACAGCCAATCAGAGCGATCGTAGCCATGGGGGGGCGAAGCCACCCCCCCTGTGCTGAAGTACCACTCCCCCTGTTCCTGTAGGTCGGTGAAATTGGAGTTAACCCTTTCACCCGGCCTGCAGGAACGCGATCATTCTGTGACACAGCATATGCGTCACAGGTCGGATTGGCACAGACTTTCATGACGCATACGCGGTCACAGGTCGGGAAAGGGTTAAAAAAACATGATTGGTCCTTTCGTACCATCATTAATTTAAAAGGCCTAAATAAATTTCTCCTGGTTCCTTCCTTCAAGATGGAGTCTGTAAAGACGGCAATAAAGCTTATGTTTAACAATTGCTTCATGGTTGTCTTATATTTGAAAGACGCCTATTATCACGTTCTGAAACAGGCAGACCATCAACAATTCCTTAAGAGTGGCAGTTTCAGTTAATGGCACAATAGAGCACTTCCAATACCGAGCACTTCCCTTTGGTGTTGCGATTGCACCCCGTGTATTCACTAAAATAATGGTAGAAGTCATGGCGCACCTTCACGAACAGGACATCTTAATAGTTCCCTATTTAGATGACTTACTAATCGTGGGACATTCGGAATCACACTGCACTGACCAATTAGGAAAGGTGACTTCAATGTTGCAGGAATTGGGTTGGATCATTAATTTTTAAAAATCCCGTTTACAACCCTCTAAAGTACAGGAGTTTTTGGGTTTTCTCATAGATTCTAGTAGGCAGGAATGCCGCCTTCCAGATGCAAAAGTGGATAGGATCCAACAATTAGTAACTAAAGTAATTAAAAGACCATCTGTCTCTATAAGAAAGGCAATGTCACTGTTAGGATCACTCACATCGTGTATCCCGGCGGTCCTCTGGGCTCAATATCACACCAGAACACTACAGTGGGACGTATTGCGTAACACCCGTCACTTGTCAGGTCACCGTGACGGTATTTTTTCACTATCCACGGATTCTATACAATCTTTACAGTGGTGGACACATATACCAAATTTACGTAGAGGTGTTCCCTGGACAAACGATGTGTCCCGAATAGTGACTACAGATGCTAGTCCCAGGGGATGTGGAGCGCAGATGGAGGATAGTTGGGTCCAGGGACTCTGGTCTCAATCTGAACAAAATTAATCGTCCAACTTAAAAGAATTATTAGCGGTAGAACGCGCTTTAAAAAATTTTCTTATACCCCTACAGGGTAGACATGTCAGATTTTTTTTCAGACAACCAGGTGACCGTAGCCTATATTAACCATCAAGGAGGTACTCTGTCAGGTTCATTAATGGATGTTGCGGATCGTATTTTTCAGATGGCCGAAAAACATCTACTATCTCTTACAGCTCTTCATATAAAAGGAAAGCTCAACGTCTTTGCAGACTGTGAAGAAAGCCCCTGTTCCTCCCACGTCACCAATCCGTGACGTCACTACACAGGCCCAGCTCTCCGGCGCCCCCTTTGTCTCTCAGGTCAGTAAGGGAACTGCACCTAGAGCAAATGGCCGCCGGGGAGACTGCCCTGTTACCCACACTGGGTATTCTAAGATTCGCAATCAGAGTAAAAGGATCAGCCCAAAATTAATTTATGATTTAATTGCCTTAAGGGCGCACTAGGTAATTACAATAATATACAATCACAATATATCAAGAGTTACAGTCAGAGTACAATATAACAACAATGATACAAGGCTTAAGGTATAAAGCTGGAGGTCACTTTGCCAGGTTAGAGGTCGCTTGTGGAAGCCGGGGGGCGCAGCGTTCCGCAGGTCCAAACTTTAGTTGCCTGGCAGCCCCCAGAAAGCGTGTGCTTGCCCCCCTCTGGCTGGCGTGTGCCCTGTTTCTTAGTCGGTCATCTTCTGTGTGTCACCCACTCTCCACATGGTCCAGCTCTTAACCCTGCCGTGTCCCTCCCCCTGTAGCTGGGTGGGCTTAGCAATCTCCACCCCTCTGCCTCCCTGCAAGATTTATTCCAATATCTAATAAATGGGATAACTGCTCTCAGGATGATCGGATCAGCCCACGGGCAGTACCAGCGCCTGTGGTTTGTTCTGTCGGTCGTACTGGGATCAAACCTGGACCCATTCGGTCCCTGTGGGAGGCTGATCTCTATATCTCGGGTTTCAGACCTCCCACGGATACCGGAGTCGCACTATTAGATGCACCATTTCTTTAGGACGAGGGGAATATTTTTTATGAGCCGGTACCTCGGACGATGCGTCCATAATTCACGATTCCATGTCAGAGACGGTTCGGCTGGACGACCATACTAGATGTGTATCCAGTGGCTACTTGACATGCGTGCTTTAATTAAGCCCCCATGCATTTCCAAGCCCCCTGCTGGTGTGGTTTCCTCCCTGAGCTTTGAAGTACCTTCTGCAATCTACACTGAGCTCAGCCAATTACCATACTAATAGGCACTATGTTCATTAGAAAAGGTGGGGGCCAGGAGCACTCCTCTCTGCAGACCTGTGACCAGGAGACAAAATGGAGTCACGCCAATCTGTGTTAGTATGCCCGTCCAAGATGGCGGCTGTTCCCTCATCACACAGACTATCTAAGACGCAACAAACTGACAGGGAGATTGGACATTGAATCAGACCATCTTCAATCAGATTGTACAATTGTGGGGATGCCCAGATATAGACCTTTTCGCAAGCAAAGAAAACAGAAGGCTACATCGATTCTGCTCCTTAAACCCCAGGGAAAACCCATATGCAGTGGACGCTCTCTTAATTTCATGGCACTTCAATCTCGCTTATGCCTTTCCCCCTCTAAACTTAATCCCAATAGTTCTGAGAAAGATACGGGAGGACAGGGCCGGGTTAATCATGGTAGCCCCATTCTGGCCCAGAAGGTCATGGCTGAGGAAGATGTCCATTTCCCAGCCTTGGATTCTTCCAGAGATACCAGATCTCCTCTCCCAGGGCCCAATTCTCCATCCACGAGTCGCCAATTTACATCTAGCGGCGTGGAATTTGAGAGGTCATTACTAAGAGCCAAGGGTTTTTCTCGAGAACTAGTAAATACTTTATTAAAGAGTAGAAAGATGTCTACGACAAACATTTGTCAGAATTTGGAAGACCTTTTTTAGAGGTCTCAGGGGCACATATTGGCCAAAAATTCTGTATTAATAAAATTTGGGAATTTTTACAGAGGGGTTTAGAGATGAGTTGAGCCACAAGCACTCTGAGTTCAAGTGTCGGCTCTGGGGGCGCTGTACAATAGTAAGTTAGCCAACAATCACTGGATATCTAGGTTCTTCAAGGCTGCAACTAGGTCCAGGCCAGTTATTAACCCCTTCAAGTCGCGGCCCTTTTTCGTTTTTGCGTTTTCGTTTTTCACTCCTCTCCTTCCCAGAGCCATAACTTTTTTTATTTTTCCGTCAATATGGCCATGTGAGGGCTTATTTTTTGCGGGACGAGTTGTACTTTTCAACGACACCATTGGTTTTACCATGTCTTTTACTAGAAAACGGGAAAAACCTTCCAAGTGCAGTGAAATTGCAAAAAAAGTGCAATCCCACACTTTTTTTTGCTTGGCTGTTTTGCTAAGTTCACTAAATGCTAAAACTGACCTGCTATTGTGATTCTCTAGGTCATTACGAGTTCATAGACACCTAATATGTCTAGGTTATTTTTTATCCAAGTGGTGAAAAAAAATTCAAAACTTTGCTTAAAAAAAATAAAAAGTGCCATTTTCCGATACCCAAAGCGTCTCCATTTTTCGTGATCTGGGGTCGGGTGAGGGCTTATTTTTTGCGTGCCGAGCTGACGTTTTTAATAATATCACTTTTGTGCAGATACGTTCTTTTGATCGCCTGTTATTGCATTTTAATGCAATGTCGCGGCTACCAAAAAAACGTAATTCTGGCGTTTTTAATTTTTTTCTCGCTATGCTGTTTAGCGATCAGGTTAATGCTTTTTTTTTTTTATTGATCGGGCGATTCTGAACGCGGCGATACCAAATACGTGTAGGTTTGATTTTTTTTTTTTTGTTTTATTTAGGATGGGACGAAAGGGGGGTGATTTAAACTTTTATGTTTTTTTACGTTTTTTTCATATTTTTCAAAAAAATTTTTTTTTTTACCTGTGCCATGCTTCAATAGCCTCCATGGGAGGCTAGAAGCTGGCACAACTCGATTGGCTCAGCTACATAGCAGCGATCATGAGATCGCGGCTATGTAGCTGAAATGCAGGTGTGCTGTGAGCGCCAACCACAGGGGGGCGCTCACAGCAGGCCGGCATCAGTAACCATAGAGGTCTCAAGGACCTCTATGGTTACTGTCCTGACACATCGCCGACCCCCGATCATGTGACAGGGGTCGGCGATTACGTCATTTCCGGCCGCTCGGCCGGAAGCTTTAGTTAAATGCCGCTGTCTGCGTTTGACAGCAGCATTTAACAGGTTAATAGCGGCGGGTGAATAGCGATTTCACCCGCCGCTATTGCAAGCGCTTGTCAGCTGTACAAAACAGCTGACATGTCGCGACTTTGATGTGGGCTCAGCGCCGGAGCCCACATCAAAGGGGGATTCACGGCATGCGCAGTACATGTACGGTGCATGTCGTGAAAGGGTTAAGCAGAAATTGGTTCCATGGGACCTAAATTTTGTACTGGCAGCTCTGATGGAGGCGCCATTTGAACCTATTGACACTGTCCCAATTAAGATCCTATCTTTTAAAACGGCCCTTTTAGTCGCGTTCACATCCGCGAGAAGGGTTAGCGATCTACAAGCCCTATCTAGACAGCCTCCATATATGCAGTTTAGAGAAGATAGTTTAGAGAAGATGGTTATCTTGAAACCTGATCCTCTTTACCTTCCAAAAGTAGCTTCAAAATTTCACAGATTGCAGGAAGTGGTTCTACCTTCGTTCTGTTATAGCCCCACTAATGATAAAGAGTGAAAATTCCATTCGCTAGATGTAAGAAGATATCATCTTAAATATATTTCGTTTACTAACACTAGGAAGAAAGAGAATTCCCTATTTGTATCCTTTCATGGAGTTA
Organism: Ranitomeya variabilis; assembly: GCF_051348905.1. Lineage (NCBI taxonomy): Eukaryota > Metazoa > Chordata > Amphibia > Anura > Dendrobatidae > Ranitomeya > Ranitomeya variabilis. Next base: position 117,495,948 of record NC_135239.1, on the reverse strand, counting down.
GAAAGGGACTTAGTGTCCAAAAACACATTAGCTAGATGGATCAGGGAGGCAATTTCTTTGGCTTATTCAGCAGGTGGTGTGCAGATCCCGGAAGGTATAAAAGCTCACTCCACTCGAGCCATGGCTACTTCCTGGGCAGAGAGATCAGAAGTGTTGATTGAAGACATTTGTAAGACGGCCACATGGTCTTCTCCATCTACTTTTCTTAAGCACTATAGACTAGATTTGGGTAGCTCCTCCGATCTCACGTTTGGGAGAAGGGTGCTTGAAGCAGTTGTCCCTCCCTAGTCTTTTACTTCTCTGAAAGTCTCTCGTGGTGCTGTCATGGCGACTGAATAAATACGTAAGCTACTTACCGGTAGCAGTGTTTTTCAGGAGCCCATGACAGCACCCTTATATTCCCTACCCTCTCTTCTTGTGTGGGTCAACACCTTCTTTCCATTAAGTCCTAAGTTTATTCACTGGGTGAATTGTACCATGTTTTAAAATTGTTTATATGCTACTAACCTAGGAGATCCTCTCATGCTCTGTAAACCAACTGACGAGGGAGAGAGGTGCCGCCCTTTTATGTCTGTAGGTTTCCTGTCCTTGAAGGGCGGATTCCCTCTCTCTCGTGGTGCTGTCATGGGCTCCTGAAAAACACCGCTACCGGTAAGTAGCTTACGGATTTTAAAGAGCTGGAACCCTTATAAATTTGAGGTTATTCACATCATAATTGAAGCGAAGTCTGAATTTTAAACCCATATTGACTATATAAATGTTTACCCTTCACCCATGACAGCACACCTGAGGGATCCACCCACCAAGGACAGGAAAATTACTGAAATTAAAGTGCAGCACCTCTCCCTTGCATCGGTTGGTTTCCTGTACTTGAAAGGAACCTAGTATTGAAATTCGCAGTTGAATAATGAAATGAAATCTTACCCAGCCCTGTCACTGCGTATGGAAGAACAGGCTACTTGCCTGTGGCTCTGGCCTTCAGGGTCCTGGAAGCGCTGTTCACTGGTCCAGAGGGGGCTCTGTTGCACGTGCTGGCAGCAGAGACTAAGATGCATCACATGTCTCAAACCGTAGTACTTCTCTGTGTGGCATGCAGCCAGGATGCACCACTAATGCAGCACAAAGGTCGCTGGGAATGGGCGTGCCCAAGTAATGTCATGGGGAGCACGCTGGGATGAAATGGCGCCGCTTTATGCAATGGATATGGCACGTCCTAGTTGATTCTCACAGGAGAGGTGCAGGTCTCTGAAAGGATGTATAAAAGGGAGACAGACCACAAGGAAACACTTATGCTCAAGCTCACCTTCTGGAGTACCATGGAGGATCAGACACAGCAGCAGGCAGCTCAGTCATCAGCGTGAGGGGAGCTGTCCCAGTCAGACGAGCAGAGTGTCTCAGGACTCCTTGATATCCAGAGAGGATGCTTTGTGTTCTGGAATAGCCTCTGAACTCGGTACCCTTAGTGACAGCGCATGGTGAGTGATTTTTGTGAATGTCACCATTTTAATAAGCCCCCTTTAATAAGACCATTTTTTGAGGTGGCAATACAGAGGCTAGTTTTAAAGCCATTGGGTCAACAATGGGCTTAAAAGAGGAGAAAGTGACTAGATCCCTAGAAGACGTGATGTTCGGAGGGTTGGAGCAGAGGAAGAAGCGCACCTCTCTCCGGTTAATAGTCAGATCCAGGCACTCATTAAAGGGAATCTGTCACCTACTTTTTCGTATATAAGCTTCGGCCACCGCCATCAGGGGCTTTCCTACAGCATTCTGTAATGCTGTAGATCAGCTCCTGATGTAACCTGATTGATAAGAAAAACAAGTTAGATTATACTCACGCTAGTCCGGTCCAGTACGATGGGCGTTGCGGTCCGGCTCCGGCGCCTCCCATCTTCATGCAAAGATGTCCTCTTCCTTGCTTACTGTCGGGGCTCCTGCGCAGGTGTACTTTATCTGCCCTGTTGAGGGCAGCGTAAAGTACTGCAGTGCGCAGGCGCAGGGCTTCTCTGACCTTTCCCAGCAATTGCGCACTGCAGTACTTTGCTCTTCCCTCAACAGCGCAGATAAAGTACGCCTGCGCAGGAGCCGTGACAGGAAGCAATGAAGACATTGCATGAAGACCGCGAATCCCATCGCACCGGACCCCCCCCACCAGGTGAGTATAATCTAACTTGTTTTTCTTATCTTTCAGGTTACATGGGGGGGCTTATCTACAGCATTACAGAATGCTGTAGATAAGCCCCTAAAGGCGGTGGCTGCAGCTTATATACGAAAAAGTAGGTGACAGATTCTCTTTAACAAGGAGTGGGAAAGTACCTTGCTCTCATCTTCAAAAAGGAGATGTCCTTTTGATCATAAGGACTCCGATATGGGATAAGGTTCCTAGGATTGATGGGACGGTATCAAAATCCTTAGAGGTCATCCCTTCCCTTTGAAGATTCTGAAATACTTCAAGATCTGTTAGATAAAAAAAGCAGATGGATATCTGAAGCACACATGGGAATCAAGGGGTCTGGAGCTCGTGATTGCTGGAACCTGTACCACCTGTTCTCTTAGGATTTGGCAGCAACATGTGGAGGAACAGCTCAAGGGTTAAACCCCATGGGATAAAGTTTTGGCCAATCTGCCCTTTTTACAGGGAGCTGCATCATTTTTGGCACACATTGGCAGACTCTGAGGCTAGCAGCTAGGACTGTTGGTCGAATGCAGCAAGTCAAGCCTAGTGGCTCAAAGGCTGTCCGGGAGATCTCCGGTCTAAAATTAAATTATGCTCTATACCGTGTGGTGGCCAATTGCTGTTTGGGAAGAATTTGGATGACATATTGGTTAAGGCTAGTGACCAGAAGGGCTATCCTGGGTTTACAAGAGATTTGACGAAGACGTCCTTTCGGTGGAAAAAATATAACAGGGGACGTCCTCCAGGGGAGAGAAGCAAGTGGGATTTTAAAAGTAGAAGAGTACGGATTTATGTTTGGAGGTCCCTCTTGGGAAAAAATAAAATCCTCTCCATGACGAGGCTATAAGTAAGGCTGGGATCACACTTGCGAGTGTGATGCGAGAAACACGCGCGAGTTTCTCGTATCAATACCCGTCGATGCTGCTGGCACTCAGGACTGGAGTGTGCGCTGCATGTATTTCTATGCAGCCGCACACTCCGGTCCCGAGTGTCTGCAGCAGTGCCGGGTACTGATGTGAGATACTCGCGCGTGTTTCGCATCACACTCGCAAGTGTGACCCCGACCTAAGGGGAAGGCTCTCCCTCTTCATCCAGGGATGGGAGAATATCTTCTTCAGCAGCTGGATTCTGGATATTAGTAAGGGAAGGTCTAAAAATAGAATTTTGTCACGTCAAGCCTTCATAGTGACACCCCCCAGGTGGTCATCGGAAGAACCGCTAGAGATGAAGATCTTGAGCCAGATAAAGAAACCGGTTCTGTGCAATGTCTGAAAGAAAGGTAAAGGTGTTTTATTTCCCCCTCTTTTTGATATAAAAAAACAGATGGTTCATTCAGAACCATAATCAATCTGAAGAACCTGAACCGGTGGTTAAAGAATAGGGTCTTCAAGATGGAATCCGTGTGCACGGCCAGAACTGCTCTCTCAATTGTTCCATGGTGCTCTTTGATTTAAAGGATGCTGATTTCGTCCAGTCATAGGTACCTGAGAATAGCCCTGTACGCAGAGGGGAAAATCAAGCATTACCACTTCAAAGCCCTTGCATCAGGTTATCGGTGGCTCCGAGGATCTTCACCAAGATAATAGGCAAAATAGCAGCCTACCTTCACAACCGGAACAGTTATCATTCCTTAGTTTGACAACTTCCTCAGTGGGGTAAACTGAAGACCACTGTGCAACACAACTGAGAGATGTGAGGGTCGTTTAAGAAGATCTTGACTGCATGGTGAACACTCACATGTCAAGGCTAAAACCAGTAAGAGTACAGTCATTCCTGGGCCTTGTTCTGAATTCTGAACTTCAAACTTGTCCCTTACACGAGGACAAAGTGGACAAGGTAGTAAACCTTGCCTCACTAGTGGCAATCTTCCAAAAAATGACCCCAAGGCCAGGTTCACATTGCGTTAGTGCAGTCCGTTCAACACATGAGTTAAACGGACTGTGTTAATGCAAGTGCCGAAAAAGATAGCGTTATGCGATCTCGCTAGCGCAGATGCTCTATCTGTGCTAGCGGTGACGGACCCGGAAATGCTGCAGCCTGCGTCCGAGGGTCCGTCACAGAATAACGGCACATCGCTAGCGCATGCCGATTTTGGCATGCGTTGGCGATGCGCCCGATAATAGGGGTTAATGGCAGCATTAACGGACTACGTTATGCCGCTGTCTAACGGACTGCCATAACGCAATGTGAACTTGGCCTAAGGAAGACAATGTCCCTGTGAAGAACTCTGACATCCTGCATCCCAGTGGTGAGATGGGCCCAGATCCACACAAGGCAGCTTAATTGGCAAATTCTGTCTGCACAGAGGTTGCTAAAAGGACATTTAGAAGGGAAGGTGGAACTTTCTTTAGAAATCAGAAGCTCCCTCTCGTAGTGGACACAGGGCAAACCTAACATCAGGGGTCCAATGGATTAAAGCCAGTGGACAGTCACAACTGATGCGAGCAACTCAGGTTGGGGAGTGCACTTGAGGGATCATACAATTCAGGGGTCTTGGTCACTCTTAGAGAGGGATCAGTCGTCAAACCTGAAAGAACTGTGGACTGTAGAAAGGGCTTGCTTCCCTCCCTCCTTGGTCGCCATGTCCATGTAATTTCAGGCAACTGGGCTACAGTGGCATATATCGGCCATAAGGGGGATTGAAGGTACCATTCCCTAATGGAAGCAGAAGGCAGACTCTTCCAGCTGACAGAGCAACACCTTTTGTCCCTAACAGCGCTGCTCACAAAGGCAGACTTCCTAAGCCACAGCAGACTGAAACAAGGGGAATGGTACCCTAAACTCCCAGGTGTTTTAGCTGATAGTTCGCTCATGGATGTTACCAGAAATGTACTTGTTTAACGACAAACAGAACAGGAAAGTGTAATGCTTCTATTCGCTAGACCCAAGGGAAAATGCTTTTGCAGTAGAGGGCCTTCAGGTCCCCTGGAACTTTAGGATTGATTATGCTTTCCCTCCAATATCTAGAATACCAGCAGTTGTGAAAGATCAGGTAGGATCAGGCGAGACTGATTCTGATTGCCCCATTCTAGCCAAAAAGACCATGGTTTTCCCTACTGAGGGCACTGTTGATGTCAGATCCATGGAACCTGCTGGAGATCCCAGACTTTCTCACTCAGGGTAAGGTATGCCACTCAAGCGAAGGCTTCCGTCTAGCAGCATGGAATTTGAAAGGACAATACAGAGCCGAAAGGTTTTTCTCCAGGGTTATTCTCCACCTTGTTAAAAAGTAGACTGCCTATAGCAAAGAGTTATGGCAGGACATGGAGAAACTTTCATTTCTGGAACTTTCAGGGAAGGCTTTGGAGAAAGTCTAGTATGAAACCAACTGGAGCTTTTCTGCATGTGGGGGTTTCAACTAGTTTGCTACTAATACCCTCAGGATTCAGGTATCTGCCTTGGGTGCCTTGTACAATTGAAATCTTGCTGCCAGTAAGTGGGTATAGAGATTGATAAAATCTTGTAATGGTTCCAGGCCAGCTCTAATTCAGAGTTCCCCCAGGAGATCCTAGTACTAAATAGAGACATTGACCAAAGACCCATTTGAACCTTTTACAGGAATTGTCGGCTAAGTATCTAACCCTTTTAAAGCTATCATATTGGTAGCACTAACATTGGCCCACAGGGTGAGCGATTAACAGGCTCGATCTATAAACCCTCCTTATACACAGGCATATGAGGATAGTTATACTGAGACCTGATATGGCCTACCTTCCCAAGGTAGCCTTAAAGTTTCCTATGAGTTGAGATGGTCCTGCCCTCCTTTTGTAAGAACGCTAGGTATCCAGGCTAGGAAAAATTTGTCTAGATGTTGGAACACTGTTAAAATACATATCTATGACTATATATGCAAATTGCTTCTTCAGAGAAAAAGAGCACTTGAACTCTATAGCGCCACCTGTTGGAAGTAGCGATCCTACAAGTCACAATCAACCCTTTAACGAGTTTTGCAATATGACTTGGGATAAAAACCAAATCAGTATCTCAATTTGCAGACACGGTGTTTCGGGCTGTTGGCCCTAGTCAGGGCGAAGCATGGCAACTGATTTGGCTAGGTGAGGGCAGAGTCAAGTACTGCAGTGTGCAGGCGCTGGGCCACTGACCTTTCTCGGCACCTGCGCACTGCAGTACTTTGCTCTGCCCTCAACAGGGCAGATAAGTACGCCTGCACAGGAGCATGATGTCGGGGAACAATGAAGCAAGCAGCAGGGCGGTGTCACAAGAAGATGGGAGGCACTGGACTGCTCCCCAGTGTGAATATAATTTATTTTCTTAACTTGCAGGTCGGATCGGGGGCTTATCTACAGCACTATAGAATGCTGTAGAAAAGCCCTGAAAGGAGGTGGCTGCATTACAGCGGTAAAAAGAGGTGACAGGTTCCCGTTAATGAACTCAATGGAAACAATCACCAAGTCAAAAGTTGCCAGTTTTCCTAGTATTTTACTCCCTCTGCTCAAAAGTACTCAGCTTTTTTTTTTCTCTAAATCTGTCCTAAGCTTCCAGAGATATCTTTAGTCCTAATTTTTGTGTTTTTCACCAACAGGGTGTTGCTTACTGGCTAATAATGCTAAGCAGTCTAAATAAATGTCTCCAGAGAATTGTGAGCCAAGTTCCCTTCCTGGAAAAAATGAAAAACTATCACTAAATAAAATAGCTCCTCTCTGGAATCCATATGGCTGATTTACATGAATAAACAGCCATAGGGTTCCAGAGAGGAGCCTCTGAGCAGCTGTACTCGGTGCATTCTGATGGAGAATTAATAGGATTTGCTCTGCAGTACCAGACGGTGACTGATAGTCACAACTAATGTCTTGCTAGCACTAGAGATGGCTGAAGGATGGGGAGGCAGAGATGGACATATCATTGATGCCACCTGTGCAGCCACACAGGGACCCAAAGGGCTAGGAGACCATTTCTTAACCAAATAAGTTGGAATTGTGCATTATGATTAGCTCTTGGGCTGGAAAGGGCCCATATATTATTCTTGCACAGGGGCACACTTATGTCCATGTCCACCAGTGGGGAGAGGTGTATGCTGGTTTTAACCCAATTTTGTTTGTTTAACAGATCAAAGCCCTGGAGCTAGATTCCAACCTTTATCGTATTGGACAAAGCAAAGTGTTTTTCAGAGCTGGTGTCCTTGCTCATTTAGAAGAAGAACGTGATCTTAAAATTACAGATGTGATTATTGGTTTCCAAGCCTGGTGCAGAGGATACATTGCAAGAAAGTAAGGGCACTCACTGATTTGCACTATATCTGATATACAGCTTTGCATTTGTTTTTTCATATCTGATTGTAATATTGGATATTTAGAGATCATTTGGACACGCATATTGTTTCATATAGGAATTGTTCCACATTTCTGTGTGATGGCTCAGGCTTTCCCTGCGTTTTTTGTACATATTTTAATATCTTTTCAAAATAAAATATTTTAATGTATTTATAGCCTATTTCTCAGCACCTGTGAAAGCTGATTCTCAGGTTGTGGCGTTATATTGGTCAGTTCTTGTAGCTTACATGTGGCGTAATGTTACACAATATGATTGTGTGAATATACTGAAATTAGGCATATCTTTCCGGTCAGAATTAGTTTGTGGGATTTCCTTTTGGTCCATAACCTTAACATATCCTGGTTTCTGGCCAGGAAGCTTATGTTGTACTAAGAATTGATTTATTTATTTTTTTTGTGCCTCCTCCCTCTCCTGTGTATGGTTAATTGAGAATGAGGCCAATTTTGCCATTTGATCATTATTCTCAACTATGTAATGTAAATTGAAGATTTTAGGACAGCTTCCCAAACTCCAGTCCTCACGGCCCACAACAGGTCGTGTTTTCAGGATTTCTTTAGTATTTCACAGGTGAAGGAATTCCATTGAGGCATCGGGAATTCTCTCACCTGTGCAATACTATGGAAATCCATACATGACCTGTTACATCCATCCATCCATCCATCCATGACCTGTTAGGGGCTGTGAGGACTGGAGTTTGGAAAACACTGCTTTAGGACATTTGCCAGATTTAATGTTTCTAAGTGTTTCTGGATGAGTGTCTGCCTCAGTGTGAGGGGGTGTTCTCCTCAGTGTGAGGGAGCTGTATGTGCATTTTCATGCTCAAATGCACTTGCAGATGCATAGTAGCACGGTGGCTCAGTGGTTAGCACAGCAGCCTTAAAGGGACTCTGTCACCTGAATTTGGAGGGAACAATTTTCAGTCATATGGGCAGGGTTTTCGGGTGTTTGATTCACCCTTTCCTTACCCGCTGGCTGCAATATTGGATTGAAGTTCATTCTGTGTCCTCCGTAGTACATGCCTGCACAAGGCAATCTTGCCTTACGCAGGCGTGTACTATGGAGGACAGAGAATGAACTTCAATCCAATATTGCAGCCAGCGGGTAAGGAAAGGGTGAATCAAACAGCCAAAAACCCCGCCTCTATGGCTGAAAATTGTTCCCTCCAAATTCAGGTGACAGAGTCCCTTTAAAAAACTGGTGTCCTGAGTTCAAAATCCCTCCATGGACAACATCTGCAAAAGTTTCATGTTCTCTCAGTGTTTGTGTGGGTTTCCTCTGGGTACTTTGGTTCATCCCAAATTCCAAAGACAATACTGATATGGAATTTAGATTGAGCTTTCATGGGGTCAGTGATGTTTATAAAGTGCTGTGGAATTAAGGCCTCTATATAAGCAAGTAAAACATATACAAAACTTCAGAACACTCACTGCTTAAGGGTCATAGAGATTAATCTATTAAAGGGTTAAACAGCCCAGTAAATGGTTTAGGCAAATTTATCATGCACTGCATGCTCAGATTTGATAGATCATTGATCCTTCAGAAGGCAACAGGTGTTGGTTTATGGCTGGCCATTCAAAAGCAGAGATATACCTTTCTTGTATACTTGTACTTATGGGTCCTGTATCTTTTGACCATGATACTGACGCATGCTGGGGTGAGGGGGTAGGAATTCATTCATTTTTTGAGTTCTGATGACCTGCCCACTCCAGGAGTCCCTTTTCTCAAAATAGATTAAGTTCCCACAAATTAAATATCCTGCAGATATGTGTTAGAGATGGGCATTCTTTAGGTTAACTTGAGGCAATACCATCTTCAGGGATGAGGATCCTCAAAACACTGGGTGCCACAGTCGAACCACATGGAGATTAGCAGACTTTGTGCACAGTTAAAAACTTATCAAAATTTAACAATGTGTAAAATAGTTTCACAAGAACTTACACCTTCCCTATTTACAGAGCTTTTGCCAAACGCCAGCAGCAGCTTACTGCGATGAAAGTGATTCAAAGAAATTGTGCAGCTTACCTAAAATTAAGAAACTGGCAGTGGTGGAGGTTGTTTACTAAGGTAGGATCTTGTTTTGGTTTTCTTTAACAGTTTGACTGTCTTATAATCGCTTAGAATATACTTAAATCATAAACCTGTTGTTTTAATTTTTATTTCATAAATAGTACACATGAAAATGAGCAACTTTGTAATATCATAGAATGTTAGAGTTGGAAGGTACCTCCAAGCTCAGTGTCCAATGCCCTCAATGCAGGATTCACTAAACCTTCTCAGACAGATGTCTAACCGGCCTCTGTTCCATTGAAGGAGAACTCTCCACCTTTGTTTGTGGCAGCCAGTTCCATTCATTGATCACCCTCACTGTCAAAAAGTATTTTGTTTTGTTTTTTCTACTAATATCTAACCTGTATCTTCTCCCTTTCAGTTTCATTCCATTGCTTCTCGTGTTTCCATGTGCAAATGAGAATAAGAATTATCCCTACACTGTGACATCCCTTCAGATATTTGTAGACTGCTGTTTAGTGTCCTCTTGCCTTGTTTTTGCAAGCTAAACATTCCCAGATCCTTTAGGGTGTGTGCACACTATCGGCAATGGCTTAGGATTTGATGCAGGTGAAATCTGCACCAAATCTGCATCTGAGGTCACTGGCAGGTCACCTGCATTTTTGATGCCTTTTTTTCCCCCATGCGTTTTTGATGCATTTTGATTTCATGTGTTTTGTCTCTTGAAATAAAGCTAATTGAAAGTTAGCTTCCGGGAAGGAAAAAACAGTGATTTCCTGTTTGCAGATATATTGGGGTATGTTCCCACGGTCAGTAAACACTGCGGGTTGGATGCTGCGTACATCTGCAGCGTCTAACCTGCAGCGTCCAACATAGTGGCTGGGATTTCAAGAAATCCCATGCCCACTATGTGTGCACCAATGTCCGCAGCTCACCCGCAGAGACTGACATGTGGCACGTCGTTCTAGACCGCAGCATGTCAATTTAGTCTCCGACTCTCCGCTGCATAAACTACCCATACACTTTCATTAGATGTGGTAAAACCGCATTATCTTCCTAGTCACATAAGCATTAAGTGAGGGAACGCAGCTTTACTACGAATGTGTACTAATTTAAATGAAGGTGAATCTTGTAACCTAGCCAGAAGTACATGACACAGAAAAGTGTAGGAAAGCAAAGAGAGGTCCCCTCATTTTTAATAAACTACTACTGGGACTGGTATTTCAGGATAGTAAGGATCCAATATCCATAAACCTTACCAGCCTGATAACACCAGGCCGCAGCAGTCTGATTACCTTGGATGGTTATCAAAAATAGTGGGATCCCCTACAAATAAAATAGCGTGGGCCCCCCTATTTTTAACCAGTAAAGGAAAAAGCAGACAGCTGCGGCCCGCTATTTTCATGCTGGTGAGGCCCATGGATTTTGGCCCTCACCAGCCTAAAAATAGCAGTCCGCAGTTACCCCATAATTGGCACATCCAAAGATGCGCCAATTGTGGAACTTTACCCAACTCTTCCCACTTGCCCTGTAGTGGTGGCAAGCGGGGTAATATTTGTGGTATTGATGTCACCTTTGTATTGTCCGGTGACATCAAGCCCACTGCTTAGTAATGGAGAGGTGTCTATAAGACATCCATCCATGACTAATCCTACAGTTGTATGGCAAATACAGTCAGAATAAAATCCTTTTAATTGAAATAGAGGCACTCCTTTAATAATCTAAATGAAACAATACTTACCACCTCGCCTAATTCCCCAAAGCCCTCGATCTCCTGCTAAAAAAAAAAAAAGTAAAATGGAAAAGAAACAATATATACCATACCTCTCTGCCGAGAAGATAATCCATAATGTCCCACGATGAGTTCAGCCAAAGGTATCCAGATGTAGCAGAGCTGAACAGTGGCATTATGCCACCATCCAGCCTGACATGCAGACACCATCGGAGCTTGTAGATGACCACCGGAGGTAACGGTCTCCGGCGATCACCTGCACTGCAGTTCTCACGATCAGTTGACCGTGAGAACTTGGCAAGTGACTGGAGATAAGCCCGTCCCTGGCAGTCACGTGCACGGCAGTTTTCGTGGTCAGATGAGCTCAAAACGAGAACTGCAGTGGATGCGAAGTTCCGGCTGTGGCACAAGGTAAGACCTTATTTAAATTAGTTAACATGAGTAGTAAGCTGCGTTCCCGCACTATAATGCGGGTTTTACCGCATGTAATGAGTCTATGGGTAATTTACGCTGCGGAGTCTAGTGTCTCCGGAACATAAATAGACATTCTGTGGTCTGGAAAGATGCGCCACAGGGAAGCCGTGGCAGTCTGAGCGCATAGTGGAGATGGGATTTCTTGAAATCCCATCCACCATGATGTAATATCTGGCCGCTGACCGTGGGAACATAACCTTAGCAGTTTCATTGTAGGACAGATATTGCAGTCTACTTACCATCCTGGTAGCTCTGCTCTGAGCTCCAGTTTTTTAATTTCTTTTTAATTTTTTTTTTTTTTTGCTGCCGCATCACACTGACTCATGTGCAGTCAGATCTGTTAGTATACCCAAGTCTGTCACACGTGCTGTTGCTTAGTTCGAAAATGGGAGTAACAGGTTTTTCTTGCCCAGATGTAGAATCTTGCAATATTTCTTATCGAAGAAATCTGCTGCTTTCTCTTTCAGAATCGATCAGTCATAATCAAAATTATCCTTTCTGAGGTAAAATCTGTATTTGGTGAAGACACTTTCCAATTACTGAGATGGGAAATGACAGCTGTTACTGTCAAGATTGTGTAGATAGCTGGAGCTCTGCCTTTAGCTCCTCCCTCCTGACTACATAGAATAGTATCAAATCAGCTGTCGTCTCCCATCTCTTTAATCTGAAAGTGTCTTCACTGACTGTCAAAATTGGTCATTATTCAAATTTCGCAATTGAAGTAAAATCTGTAGAGGAAGAAACACTTTTCTGATATATTAGTGTTTTTTATTTTCATGTGTACTATTGATTTTATGTAATAAACATAAGTCTATTAAAGTTTTTTAGTGTGACAGTCCTCCTCCGTTCTTTTTGTTTTGTAGTGTGTTGATAAATATGGAATGCTTCCCTAGTTTTCATGAAGGAAACTGCCGTTTGGCTATGAAATATTTATCAATACACTGAAATGAGACGTGTGGGAAAAAAAAAAATATTCAGTCCATCTGTGCACAAAGGAACAGGGAAGAATAGCAATACGTGTAAGGCTACTTTCACATATCAGTTTTTTGCTGTTAGGTCTTTTGATACATATTTGAGGAACTCCTAGTAGCCTATGAAACAAATGTGCTGGAAAAGTTGTGCCGCTAATGTCTTTTCCTACTGCAAACTATAAATGTACTCTATCTAGTTAATCTTGTTCCAAAAGCAGTTATGGATTTATCCATGTGATAAATTAGAACATCAGTCATGGATCCTGCAAAAACAAAATAAAAATTACACCAATGTGCAACCTTCTCCTATATCTGTGTATGGTGTGCTTACCTGGTTTATGCTGTATATTATTGTGTCCAGGTCAAACCACTGCTACAAGCGAACAGGTTTGATGAGGAATTGCATGCAAAGGAAGTGGAACTTCAAAAAGTGAAAGACCTTCAAACTTTTTCTGACCAGAAAGTTTCTGAGATGGAGCACTTTCAGATGCAGGTGACTTAAATCTTTGTATAATTAAAGCATATATTCTTGTATTCCCTATTAGCAAAGTTCTTAATTTCCTTCTGTTTGAGCTTTCTTGTCACTGTAGCTTTCTTGTGAGGTTTTTGTACAGGTATGATAATTCACACTAGGGCTGCTTCACAAAAGCTGAATGGTACTAGTATTGTATCTCATTATAAAACTCGTCACGCTTCACATACTGGTGGTTTAGATACTAAGCATTTTAATGTTTCACTCCTGATTTGCATCCTGTGTTATAAAGTTTAGTATCTTTAATAACCTTTTAGTTGCATTTTTTTTTTTACGTAGCTTCAGCAAGAAAAAATGCAACTGCAGGAACAACTGCAAGCTGAAACTGAACTTTGTGCAGAAGCAGAAGAAATGAGAGCTCGTTTAGCAGCTAAAAAGCAAGAATTGGAGGAAATTTTGCATGACTTGGAGTCTCGGGTGGAGGAAGAGGAGGAGCGATGCCAGATTTTGCAGACAGAAAAGAAGAAAATGCAACAGAATATTGGGGCAAGTTCATGACATGTTAACCGTGATCTATTTAATTGAGGGTATTGGATCAGACATAATCTTTTACATGCAAGATAAGACTGAAAATGCTACTTTAGAGTAAGTAATTACATCAAGTAAATCAATTGTCTAGTCATCTGCTGAATTAACCCAAATATTTGACAAATGACAGAAATCCAGGACTCAAATAAGTTACACTTCAACTGGTGAATAACTGCTTTAATTTTCATTTCATAAAAATGTCATTAATAGTGCGTAAAAATAAGACACCATTATATCTCAAAACAGAAATCTGCTGCTTTCTCTGACAGCACTGATCAATCATTTTCAAAATTCACAGGTGAAATCTGCATTCAGTGATGTCATTTGAACTGTAGAGTCCTGTGTTATGTGACAGGTCACATGACAGATGTGGATTTATTTGATGAACACTGATAACTTTTGCATCCCTCAAACAAAGCTGACTAAACTACAGTGTCCCTGATCAGTGTTGGTCTTTCTGGCCGTTATCCTGCTCAATGATTCTGATCAAAGCAGTGGAGCTTCAGGAGGCCATCCTCTGCCTTTTCCATACTCAGTTGCAGGCAGCTGGAAGGCATCCTCAAAATCTTCTCCATTAGTGTAGAAAGCGAATTATAGCTGGCTACCACAGATAATTGGGCCATTAATCATAGGTGTAAAAAAAAAAATAAAAATCAATCCATTCTGGAGTTTTGTTTTGGGGGTGTTTTTTTTTTTTTTTTTGGGAGGGGGAAGGGGGGGGTAGACATCAGTGCTGGTGTTATATGTATGGAGGAACACTGTAAAGTAAACTGCAATACTTTTTATTAAAATTAAAAAAAAAAAAACTTACCATGCAGTATGAGGTTATAGGGTTTTTGGGGTTTGACATCAGCCTTAGGATCTTTGTTACTGTGCTCTGCAGTGACTGCAATGGAGGAATACATTCAGAACCAAACCCTCTTAATCCACAGTGTATGTATATTGACATGTTGCCTTGTTTGGCGTTTTCATTCCCTCTATCCTTGTGCCAAAACTTAACATGATCTCCCCGTGTTGACATATAGTTGTGTTGACTTCTGTAGGAGCTAGAAGAACAGTTGGAGGAGGAAGAGGCTGCCAGACAGAAACTTCAATTGGAAAAAGTCACTACAGAGGCAAAACTTAAAAAGATGGAAGAAGATGTAATTGTTCTAGAAGATCAGGCTGCCAAACTGAGCAAGGTGAGAACATGAACCCTAAGTATTTGAGTGCTTGCCTGCAGTTGCTGTGTGACTGCCGAATCATGACATTCCCCATATGACTGTTCATGGGATCACAAGTCTGCAATTTGTAGTTGTGGTCACATGCCAACTAAACTCCCTTCCACATTTCAGTAGTTTACAATTAGGCTATTGTAAGCAAATTATGTAGCACACCCCTTAGGCCAAAAGAGTTGGGACCAGGTTTCAGGGCTTGAACATAATTAATAACCCATATAAAGAATTGCACTTAACATAACTGAAAATTGTTTAAAAAGCTATAATTTTATTAGACTATTTATTTATTAAAAAACATAATGGCCATAATATTAATAGGGAATGATAAGAGTGAAAAATACCAGAACATGACACCGCAGATCAGAGGCAAGTAAGTGAATAGTCAATACAACATGCTGCTCCAAACATCAAGTGTACATATAATATTATGAACAAAAGTCATACATTTTCGGCTTATGTGCCTTCTTCCGCACGTAGGGGTCGTGGCACCGCAGGTCTGAGGTAACTTTTGAATACTTCTGGTGTACTTACTCCTTCATCTCCTTACCACTTACTTGGTGTGGTTCACCAGTGGCTTTATCTAACTCTAAAATATGACATTTTTTCATTTATGTACACTTGATGTTTGGAGCAGCATGTTGTATTGACTATTCACTTACTTGTCTCTGATCTGCTGTGCCATTTTCTAGTATTTTTCACTATCTTATCATTCCCTATTAATATTATGGCTATGTTTTTTAATAAATTGTTTAAGATTATAACTTTTTTAAAAAATTTTCACTTCTGGTACATGCAATTTTCTTGTCTGTATTTCTGCTTCACTTGAACATAATTAGTAAAATAGTTAGTTTCCCTGAAAACAATAATACATTTGTACATAAGTGGTTCCTGCATGTCTGGCATATCATCTCACCTCTTAAACATGTGATCATTTTAATGGAAGATGTCTGCTCTACATTTCAAAGCCTGTACAGCTCCTGTAAGGCCAAACCATTTTGAGATTACTACAATTGTCTTTAGCTACACCTATTGTTTTTAGGGGATTACGGTCATATCCTCACAGTCCAAGGGTTATACTGTACAGGAGAAGCAAGCAAATTCCGTAATGTCTCTTAAGGCCCCGTCTCACTAAGCGATTTACCAACGATCACGACCAGCGATATGACCTGGCCGTGATCGTTGGTAAGTCGCTGTGTGGTCGCTGGGGAGCTGTCACACAGACCGCTCTCTCCAGCGACCAACGATCAGGGGAACGACTTCGGCATCGTTGAAACTGTCTTCAACGATGCCGAAGTCCCCCTGCAGCACCCGGGTAACCAGGGTAAACATCGGGTTACTAAGCGCAGGGCCGCGCTTAGTAACCCGATGTTTACCCTGGTTACCAAAAAAAACAAACAGTACATACTCGCCTTTCGGTGTCCAGGTCCCTTGCCGTCTGCTTCCTGCTCTGACTGAGATCCGGCCGTACAGTGAGAGCAGAGCGCAGCGGTGACGTCACCGCTGTGCTCTCACTTCTCACTGTACGGCCGGCAGTCAGTGAGAGCAGGAAGCAGACGGCAAGGGACCTGGACACCGAAAGGCGAGTATGTACTGTTTGTTTTTTTTGGTAACCAGGGTAAACATCGGGTTACTAAGCGCGGCCCTGCGCTTAGTAACCCGATGTTTACCCTGGTTACCAGTGAAGACATCGCTGGATCGGTGTCACACACACCGATTCAGCAATGTCAGCGGGGCCTCAACGACCAAAAAAAGGTCCAGGCCATTCCGACACGACCAGCGATCTCGCAGCAGGGGCCGGGTCGCTGGTACGTGTCACACATAGCGAGATCGCTATGGAGGTTGCTGTTGCGTCACAAAACTTGTGACTCAGCAGCGATCTCGCTAGCGATCTCGCTATGTGAGACGGGGCCTTTACTACAGAAAATGCTTTCATTATCTGCCTGACCCTGCTTCCTTCACTCACTGTCCTCTTAAATGAAACTGATAACTCGCTGCCCAGATCAGAGCTCAGATTATAACTGCAACCCATAGAATTCAGTTGAGGATGACAGAAGGGAAGTACTGTAGCCTTCAAAGTTTCCTCACCCCAGCGCTGGAGAAGTCATTTTCTGTGGTAATAGAGCTAAGTATTTTTTGTTGTGGTGTGTTTTTGTTTTTTTGTTTTTTTTAAAATATATGAAGAGTTGAATTACAATTAAATGTGCATGTTAACAATCGTACACGGGGAGGACTCACCTGAATGCTGTTCCTTACTATGCGGACTTCCAGCAGAACACCAGTCTCTGCATGTGTGGTGGAGGATTGGCTAAGAACTGTATTTTCAGAAAGATTCTCTCAAGTAACCAGCATGCCCCTCATCGCCATTGCATTCAGTTACCCTTGTTCTGACAGAAGACTTGCTGCTACTTCTGAAGCCTGTGCATGTGTATGGAACCGGCTGTATTATACAGCCACCTCCTGCCATTTAGAGCAGTAACTAGCACTAGCTCTGATTGCTGCTGTTTAAGCATTTAAATACCATTATCAAGCTACAGTAGATGTTTAATGGTTTACATATGGCTTGCATTCCCAAGATCACAACATAGTAGCTGGTTAGCTACTAAAAAGACCTATTGGCATCTTGATGCTCCCATGAAACTATATATTGCAGGACAAAGTACAAGCAATTGAATAACAGGATCAAGTCCCTTTGAGGATCTAAAAAATGTTTAAAATGAGATGTTTCATCTCTAAATTGCCCCCTTTACCAAATTCTAGGAGGCAATCAAAACCTATGTATCCCCCCAAAAAAAACGCTAAAAACCTCTCGCAGCACAAACAAACACGCAAACAGGTCCTTCCTCAGGAAAGTTGTCTCAGAAAATGGTGACACTTATAAACAACCATATTGTATTGCCGCAGTTGTACTGACCTGAAGAATCTTGTTTCCAGGTCATTTTTTGAGTCCCTCACCTCACCCCCTATAGAAATTAAAATTGGGGGAAAAATTCTATAATCTCTTCACTTTGAAAACAAGCCCTTAGACATCTATGGAGATGGGAAAGCAAGCACACACGCCCAAATCATCTGGTTGTGAAGGTATTAACCTCTTTCTGACATATGACGTACTATCCCGTCGAGGTGGGGTGGGCCCGTATGACCACCGACGGGATAGTATGTCACATGCGATCGGCTGCGCTCACGGGGGGAGTGCGGCCGGGTGTCAGCTAGCTATCGCAGCTGACATCCGGCACTATGTGCCAAAAGCGGTCACGGACCGCTCCTGGCACATTAACCCCCAGAACACCACAATCAAACATGATCGCAGTGTTCCGGTGGTATAGGGAAGCATCGCGCAGGGAGGGGGCTCCCTGCGTGCTGCCCTGAGACCCCCGGAGCAACGCGATGTGCTCGCTTTGCTCCGTGGGTCTCCTACCTCCTTCTCCCTGCAGGCCCCGGATCCAAAATAGCCACGGGGCTGCTTCCGGGTCCTGCAGGGAGGTGGCTTACCAGCTCAGAGCAGGCGCTGGTAAGCCTGCAGCGCTGCCTGTCAAATCGCTGATCTGACACAGCGATCTGACCCTATAACATGATGCCCCCCTGGGGCTATGTTATAGTGTAAAACAAAAAAAGGGAATTAGACCTACCGGTAATTCGGTTTCCAGGTAGTCCCTCAGGACAGCACAATGGAGGATGTCCTTCCTTTGACCTATAGCGGGACAGGATCATAGAGAGGTTAAAAGGACCCTCCCACCTCCACCCTCCAGTGTTTTTTCAAAGTACCACAGAAGGATGGAAATAAATGGTCTAAACATGCCCTTACAAACACGTGTGTTATAATCCATTTAACGGCTTCATCTTACTTTTGAGCCATGGTGACTCAAAGGACGAACGATCTGCCGGTAGATTAATCCTGTACAAGCCTAAAAAGAGAAACATAAGGGAGGGAACTAAGGGTGCTGTCCTGAGGGACTACCTGGAAACCGAATTACCGGTAGGTCTAATTCCCTTTTTCCATTACGTCCCTCAGGACAGCACAATGGAGAATACCAAAGAAACTCCCCCAGGATGGGTTCAGAAGCCCAGGAATCAAAGTCCCAGGCTAAAACCAGACTAGATGTATACATGATATGAAAGATCAGAAAAACCATAGATATCTAAAGAGATCCGCAAAGAAAATCACCGTAGTGAGTGTCTGATATACATCTATAATGGCCAATTTCAGTATGAATGTGGTAAACGAAGTAAGCATCAGAAACAGAGAGGGAAATTCACCCATTGTACTCCAATACCAATAATGAACCACAGCAAGTTATTTATTGTGATAGATACTTATAGACCTCACCGCCCCAGAATATGGTTAGAGAACCTTACTGCCCAGCAAAATATGGTGAAAGTCACAGCCACCACACAATGAGGACTCTACCGACCAATAATAACCTGCATGTGCTTATAACAGGACTGTTCCTTCATCAGACCTTCTGGGCTCAGGTTAAGCCTTGGTTACAGACCAGCTTACCGTACCACAAGGAGACCTGCAGGACAGAGATCCTGGACTGCGGAAAGATCAAACCAATAACAGTTAGTACATGGATAATGGCACAGCATTGAGATGTACGCACATTACTCATCCAGGAGATCACGTCTATTCCAAATCCTTAGATGTCTAATCCCAAGTAAGGGTTGGATATTATTGAAACTAAGGGATACACCATCCGGCAGGTAATATCTCCTGCCATTACCAATGTCGGGCTTCTCATTAGAAGCGCTGAAAGAGAAACGTGGATCATCACTCCTGTTTTCCCTGATGTTAGACACAGGGAGTCCGGACTCTGAATCAATAAATGTGGTGGTGCTATTAAAAATCTTCCGACACTTGAAATTATTCGAAACTGCATTTATACGAGTCATTAGTCCAGACATTATAAGTATGTCGACTATTTGTCCATATATGCATATTACGCTCATACATATCCCAAGAGGCAATCTTCTCAGGAATCTTTATACACCCAGACTGCCATAGTGGGAGTAACCATATTCCATGGCTACAGAAAAAGTAGGTCTCTTCCCCATTACGGAGGGAGATTATCTACTGTGAGGCAGTGGGACTATGGGGTCTTAACAGTAAGAGCCCTGGATCCAGTTTCATTTATCTTAGGAGCTGTGACTGCTGTAAGAGCCGCGAGTATGAGATCCTCTGCCACACGACAGTACTGCTACTTCACCACAAGGTACAGAAGGCAGTGCTGATGTCCCTGGCAAACATAACGCAACAGACTTATGGGACAAGAATCTGTCTGATTGCCGAATGTAGAGTTTGGGAAGGATCAATAATAACAACAATAAACTTTATATAAAGTCAACATATTCCGCAGCGCTTTACAGCTTGACAGTTTCAAACGCAACAGTCATAAGTAACAACCATAATAATTAAAGCAAAATAAGACGACCCTGCTCGTGAGAGTTCAATCTACAATGAGGCGGGGAAGATACAATGTACAAGTATTAACAATGTTGTATAACCATGATGGCACAGCCATCTTTAGGGGGTGGGGGATAGATGGAGACAGTGAATGGGCTACACACACACACACAAACACAAAATGACTGATTAGGGAACGTGATAGGCCGCTCTGAACAAATGTGTTTTGAGGGAGTGCCCAAAACTATGCAAATTGTAGATGGTCCTAATATTTTAGGGCAAATCATTCCAAGGAGGAAGGAATCCTTCCTTTCAACTCGTGGGATTTTTCCCATTCCCAGGACAGTAGTATGTCCTTTTATAGGATTATAGGATGTACCAAAATGACATATGTCATCTTTTAAAGCTAATTATGTAATAGACTTGCCTTTAGCACTCAAGGTAGAATCTACCTGACAGATCTGTTCCAAACAGAAGAAATGCAAATTCTACTAAGACAATTCAAGCATATCTGTTTGCTTGACTAAGCCCTGTTGTAAAGAATGAAGTGACAGAAGCTGGATCTGGGTCCAAAAACACAAGGACTCCATATCCAGAGTTGCGGCCCAAGACAAAATGTGAAGTGGTAGGCCGATGATACAATGTGCAGCCACACAAGGCACAAGACAGAAGGTCTAACACAGTGGTTCACCGCCAGAGGCGAAAAAAGCACCAAGCCTGACACACTAATGATACCCCCTGAGGCACAGGGCACCAAAACCCTATGATGCAAAATGATGCATATAGGAACTATGAAGCAATATAATGCAATATGATGTCCAAAGGCACTATTAAGTAATCTGATTCAATACGATGCAATATGATGCAAAGTCACTATGAAGCGCTATAATGCATATAGCAACTATGAAGAAATATGATGCACAAAGGCAATCTGAAGCACTATGATGCATACACGAACAATGAAGCAATATGATGCATATAGGAATAATGAAGCAGTATGATGCATGAAGTAACTATGAAGCACTATGGTGCATATAGGAACAATGAAGCACTATAATGCATATAGGAACTATGAAGCAATATGATGCATGAAGTAACTATAAAGCACAATGGTGCATATAGGAACAATGAAGCAATATGCTGTAATATAATGCACAAAGGCAATATGAAGCACTATGGTGCATATAGGAACAATGAAGCAATATGCTGTAATATAATACACAAAGTCACTATGAAGCGCTATGATGCATATAGGAAACATGAAGCAATATGCTGTAATCTAATGCACAAAGGCAATATGAAGCGCTATGATGCGTATAGGAACCATGAAGCAATATGCTGTAATATAATGCTCAAAGGTAATATGAAGCGCTATGATGCGTATAGGAACCATGAAGCAATATGCTGTAATATAATGCACAAAGGCAATATGCAGTGCTATGATGCGTATAGGAACCATGAAGCAATATGCTGTAATATAATGCACAAAGGCAATATGCAGTGCTATGATGCGTATAGGAACCATGAAGCAGTATGCTGTAATATAATGCACAAAGGCAATATGAAGCGCTATGATGCGTATAGGAACCATGAAGCAATATGCTGTAATCTAATGCACAGAGGCAATATGAAGCGCTATGATGCGTATAGGAACCATGAAGCAATATGCTGTAATCTAATGCACAGAGGCAATATGAAGCGCTATGATGCGTATAGGAACCATGAAGCAATATGCTGTTATATAATGCACAGAGGCAATATGAAGCGCTATGATGCGTATAGGAACCATGAAGCAATATGCTGTAATATAATGCACAAAGGCATTATGAAGCGCTATGATGTGTATAGGAACCATGAAGCAATATGCTGTAATCTAATACACAGAGGCAATATGAAGCGTTATGATGCATATAGGAACCATGAAGCAATATGATACACAAAGGCAATATGAGCACTATGATGCATATAGGAACAGAGATGCAATATATGATGCAGAAAGGCAATATGAAGCACTCTGATGCATAAAGGAACCATGAAGCAATATGATGCAATATGATACACGAAGTAACTATGAAGCGCTATGATGCATATAGGAACTATAAAGCAATATGATGCCGTATGATAACCCAGAGGCACTCAATATGTTGCATAGATGTACTATGATTCAGTATCATGCAGAGACCCTCCATATGATGCATAAAAGCAGTATGATGCAGTATTATGCACGGAGGCACTTGATATGATGCACAGAAAGACTAGGCCATGCTTGAAGGTGCCAAACAAGAGACCAGGCCTACACTTTTAAGCAAAAGAGCAATCTATCAGAGGTCCAGATAAATCTCCACTCTGAACAGTACCTCTCATTTGTCAGACTGACTCCACCCGAAGGAGCTAATTAATGAGCCGCAGCTGGAGGGCAGACTTCATGAAGACAATGTGCTGAATAAACACCTGGTGTCCTCCTACGGACGGAGTAGTTAAGTTGCAAAGAAAAGTGAAACACTTGTTTATTGAACCAAAAAATGGAAAGCATGCTTCCAAAAAGTCACTCTGAAGCCCAATCATAAGGCTCTGTGCAGACAAGACCTCCAACTAACTGAAGTCCAGTCATGAGATGTAGCCTGGACATATGGCCCCACCATAGCCTAGAGGTCCAAGGCCTAGCTGCAAATGGGTTCCAGGTACAGCTTTGACACAAAGGCATGAGACTAGTCAGCCCAGAGGCCCAGGCCATCAATGCAACATTTAAACCATGCACTCATCTGTGCTGGCTCCATACCTGCTAGAAGACAGGGGGAGCTGGTAACGCCGAAAGCCTACCGTGGAAGGAAGCGGCGTCCCCATTACTCTTCTCCTGTGCCCCCTTCCGTGTTCCATCGTGGAACGCACGCCAAACCTGTGTGCCGGCGCTCCTCTCTGGCATCACTGTAAGCACCACGGCCTTCTCCACCACACGACTTTCGGACATAGAGGTGTTTTGCCGGTTGGCGTCCGAGCAGAGAGCCCCCCACCGGGAGGAAGCTGCTCTACCCAGGAGCCCGTCCGCTCGACTGGTCTCTGGGGCTGAGGGACTCCCCACCGGGGAGTTTCCACCCTGGGCTACTTGACAGGGGGAAGGATTGGACCAGCCGCACGATCCCCCTGAGCCCATTGCACAGGCTGACTGTTGGCTGAGGAACCTCTCAAAGAGGAGTCGGCCACGGTCCACTTGACAGGGGTGAGAGAATCCACAGGCTATCTTCGCTCTAGGAGCAACCTCTCATACAACCGTCCCCTGTAGGGACAGGAAAAACACTGGAGGGTGGAGGTGGGAGGGTCCTTTTAACCTCTCTATGATCCTGTCCCGCTATAGGTCAAAGGAAGGACATCCTCCATTGTGCTGTCCTGAGGGACGTAATGGAAAAAAATGTTCAGATGTGTAAAAAAAAAAAAAAATAAATAAAATTAAAAAAAACACCATTGTTCCCATAAATTTCTTTATCTAATTAAAAAAAAGAAAAAACAAAAGTACACATTTAGTATCGCCGCGTCCGTAACGACCCGACCTATAAAACTGTCCCACTAGTTAATCCCTTCAATGAACACCGTAAAAAAAAGTGGCAAAAAACGCTTTATCATACCGCCAAACAGAAAGCGGAATAACACGCGATCAAAAAGACGGATATAAATGGCCATGGTACCGCTGAAAACCATCTCGTCCTGCAAAAAACGAGCCACCATACAGCATCATCAGAGGAAAAAATATAAACAGTTAGTCCTCAGAATAAAACGATGCAAAAATAATTATTTTTATATAAAACAGTTTTTATTGTATAAAAGTGCCAAAACATTAAAAAAATTATATAAATGAGGTATCGCTGTAATCGTACTATCCCGAAGAATAAAACTGCAACTCCTATATCAATTTTGCAGAACGGTATAAACTAGGGTTAGGGGTGTGTTGGAGATAGGGGTGTGGTGGGGATTAGGGTTAGGTGCGTGTTTGGGTTAGGGGTGTGGTTGGGGTTATGGTAGGGATTAATGTTAGGGCTTGTTTCCATTTGCGAGAAACACGTCCGTGTCTCGCATGTGGAAACCAAGCTCTGGCGCCGACACTTTAAAGCGGAGCGTGCAGCTCCATGTGTTCCTATGCGGCCGCACGCTCCGCTCTGGAGTGCCGGCGCCACAGCTTCGTTTCCACATGCGAGACACGGACGTGTTTCTCGCAAGTGGAAACAAGCCCTTAGAGGTGTGTTGGATTTAGGGGTATGGTTAGGGTTGGGATTAGACTTAGGGGTGTGTTTGGGTTAGGGTTTCAGTTAGAATTGAAGGTTTCCACTATTTTAGCACATCAGGGGCTCTCCAAACGCGACATGGCGTCCGATCTCAATTCCAGCCAATTCTGCGTTGAAAAAGTAAAACGGTGCTCCTTCCCTTCCGAGCTCTCCCATGCGCCCAAACAGGGGTTTACCCCAACATATGGGGTATCAGCGTATTCAGGACAAATTGGACAACTTTTGGGGTCCAATTTCTCCTGTTACCCTTGGGAAAATACAAAACTGGGGGCTAAAAAATAATTTTTGTGGGAAAAGAGATTTTTTATTTTCACGGCTCTGCGTTATAAACTGTAGTGAAACACTTGGGGGTTCAAAGCTCTCAGAACACATCTAGATAAGTTCCTTGGGGGGTCCAGTTTCCAATATAGGGTCATTTGTGGGGGTTTCTACTGTTTAGGTACATTAGGGGCTGTGCAAACGCAATGTGACGCCTGCAGACCATTCCATTTAAGTCTGCATTCCAAATGGCGCTCCTTCCCTTCCGAGCTCTGCCATGCACCCAAACGGTGGTTCCCCCCCCCACATATGGGGTATCAGCGTACTCGGGACAAATTGGACATCACCTTTTTGGGTCCAATTTCTCCTGTTACCCCTGGGAAAATAAAAAATTGGAGGCTAAAAGATCATTTTTGTGAAAAAAATGATCTTTTAATTTTTACGTCTCTGCATTATAATCTTCTGTGAAGCACTTGGTGGGTCAAAGTGCTCACCACACATCTAGATAAGTTCCTTAGGGGGTCTACTTTCCAAATGGTGTCACGTGTGGGGGGCCTATGTTTAGGCACATCAGGGGTTCTCAAAGCGCAACATGGCATCCCATCTCAATTCCTGTCAATTTTGCATTGAAAAGTCAAACTGCGCTCCTTCCCTTCCAAGCTCTGCCATGCACCCAAACAGTGGTTTACCCCCACATATGGGGTATCTGCGTACTCAGGACAAATTGTACAACAACTTTTGGAGTCCATTTTTTCCTGTTACCCTTTGTAGAATAAAACAAATTGGAGCTGAAGTAAATTTTTTGTGAAAGTTAATGTTCATTTTAATTTAAACATTCCAGAAATTCCTGTGAAACACCTGAAGGGTTAAAGCTGAGTCACACAACGATATCGTTGGTGACGTAGCAACGATCCCGCTAACGATCTCGTTTTTTGTGACAGCGACCAACAATCAGGCCCCTGCTGGGAGATCGTTGGTCGATGGGAATGATCAGGACCTTTTTTTGGTCGCTGATCACCCGCTGTCATCGCTGGATCAGCATGTGTGACGCCGATCCAGCCATGTGTTCACTTGTAACCAGGGTAAATATCGGGTTACTAAGCGCAGGGCCGTGCTTAGTAACCCGATATTTACCCTGGTTACCATTGTAAAAGTTTTAAAAAAAAAACACTACATACTCACCTTCTGATGTCTGTCACGTCCCCCAGCGTCCACAGGGTTAAAACTGCTTTCGGCAAAAGTGCTGCTAATATGCACGCGCAGCTGCCGAGAGCTTCCCTGCACTGACTGTCAGCGCCGGCCGTAAAGCAAAGCACAGCGGTGACGTCACTGCTGTTACTGCCGGTGCTGACACATTCAGTGCACGCCGGTGCATGTAGTGTTTTGGGTTTTTTTTACTTTTACAATGGTAACCAGGGTAAATATTGGGTTACTACGCGCGGCCCTGCACTTAGTAACCCGATGTTTACCCTGGTTACCCGGGGACTTCGGCATCGTTGAAGACAGTTTCAACGATGTCGAAGTCGTTTCCCTGATCGTTGGTCGCTGGAGAGAGCTGTCTGTGTGACAGCTCCCCAGCGACCACACGACTTACCAACGATCACGGCCAGGTCGTATCGCTGGTCGTGATCGTTGGTAAGTCGTTTAGTGTAACGGTACCTTTAATAAACTTCTTGAATGTGGTTTTGAGCACCTTGAGGGGTGCAGTTTTTAGAATGGTGTCACACTTGGTTATTTTCTATCATATAGACCCCTCAAAATGACTTCAAATGTGATGTGGTCCCTTTAAAAAAAAAATAAAAATGGTGGTGTAAAAACGAGAAATTGCTGGTCAACTTTTAACCCTTATAACTCCCTAACAAAAAAAATTTTTGGTTCCAAAATTATGCTGATGTAAAGTAGACATGTGGGAAATGTTACCTATTAAGTATTTTATGTGACATATCTCTGTGATTTAAGGGCATAAAAATTCAAAGTTGGAAAATTGCAAAATTTTCTAAATTTTCGCCAAATTTGTTTTTTTTTTCACAAATAAACACAAATAATATCAAAGAAGTTTTACCACTATCATGAAGTACAATATGTCACGAGAAAACATTGTCAGAATCACCGGGATCCGTTGAAGCGTTCCAGAGTTATAACCTCATAAAGGGACAGTGGTCAGAATTGTAAAAATTGGCCCGGTCATTAACGTGCAAACCACCCTTGGGGTTAAAGGGGTTAACAGCATAGGTACGGTAATACAAAGAACTTCAGCACTCAAAACAAGCGTTTATTTGTTTAGCTTTATATAGGAGACAAAAAATACTGAATAGAAAAAAGACTCAACCCTTACGGATACAATTCTCTGATGCTGAAAAAAAACAAAAAATAAGAAACAAAAAAATGATCCTTTGGAAGACAGATAATAATCAATACGACGTTTCGGCTTAGCTCAGCCTTTTTGAAGTATATATCTGAATATTGAAGGATCAGTATAAGCTGGTATCCAGTAATGTCAAGAAAAAGTGCTCTGTGTACAATACACCCCGAAGGGAAGGGAGCTAGGGGAAAGCTGCCTTAACCATGTAGCCACGCTGACATCCACTGGTGATAATGCTTGTCAGCTTTTTTTTTTTCTTCAGCATCAGAGAATTGTATCCGTAAGGGGAGTCTTTCTTTCATTTTTTTTATTTTTCTGTTCAGTTTTTTTTGCCTCCTTTATAATGTTAAACATATACATGCTTGTTTTGAATGCTGAAGTTTTTTTGTATTTTCTATTAGATTTTCTTCTGAGCACCAACAGTCGTTCAGTGAGCACCCCTTTGTTCTTTATATTAAAAGCATAGGTGCTAGTAAATAGGCAGAGAATGGCGATGATGCTTGGTGAAGCTTACAGCCCTTTCATCTGAAAGATTCTCTACTACAATGGAAACACAAAAACGTAAAATTGGCACGTATTGACCAATGAAGTTGACATGTTGTTTGGGTCATTCTTTATCCTTCGTGTTTTCTAAGTAAATGCGTTTTAGGTCATATGTATGCAAATCTAATCCATGCTTCCCGTAATTTATACAATTTTGTTTTTTTGTTTAAAGGAGAAAAAACTTCTTGAGGATCGAATTGCTGAATTTTCTACCAATCTAACTGAGGAAGAAGAAAAGTCAAAGAGCCTTGCCAAACTGAAAAACAAGCATGAAACCATGATCTCTGACTTGGAAGGTAATAACAAAGGGTAAAGGTTTTGTGGGTTTTTTTGTTGTTTTTTTCCCTACAATGTAACAAGATCTCTAATCTTGCAAGTCTGACATTTGTGAGGAATGGCTTCTTTTATACTAGCTTTGTATGGCTTCAGTGTCAGTTTCTTTTATTTTTTGCTTTTACTTTCCCTTCTTCCGAAAACCATAATTTATTTTTCTGTTAAACAAAGCTATACAGGGCGTTGTTTTCTGCTGGATGAGTTGTAGTTCAATTACAGCATTCATTGTCCAATATGGCAGAGGATGGCCTCCTGAAGCTCCACTGCTTTGACCTGAATTGTTCAGGAGGATACCGGCCAGAAAGATAGATTATACCTTTTGGTTACAGAAATTACCAATATCAGCAGTTGCATAATTCTTACGTTTAGTTATCACTTTTTTTTTTTCTTTTAAATAGTAGGCAGGGTAAGTGTGGAACATACACATTTAGCAGATGCCGTTATTGGTATAAAATCTCTTTTGATTGGATATGTATAATGTTGGTCTTCCTTTTGATAAATGTTCTCAGAGCGTTTGCGTCGTGAGGAGAAGCAACGCCAGGAGCTAGAGAAGACTCGTCGCAAGTTAGAGGGAGATTCTACAGACTTACACGATCAAATTGCAGAGCTACAAGCACAAATAGCAGAATTGAAAATGCAGCTAGCAAAAAAGGAGGAAGAATTACATGCTGCCCTTGCAAGGTTAGCTGTACATGGTGTATTTATTTATAATAATAATAATTGTTGTTGTTACTCCTAAGATGCCACCCTCTCCCCCAGGCAGAATCCTAACTCCAATTAGAGGCACTATTTGACTCTGAGAACAAATATTTGTTGAATAGTTTGCGGACACCATATACAGAGCCTCTAAATGTACCGTCACTCAGCGACGCTGCAGCGATATAGACAACGAGCCGATCGCTGCAGCGTCGCTGTTTAGGTCGCTGTAGAGATGTCAAACACAGCAGCTCCAGAACGATGCAGGAGCGATCCTGTGACATAGCGGTGACTCCTTTATCGTTCTCACAGGTCGTTAGCTCCATGTAAAACATTGCTGGCATCGTTGCTTTTGCTGTCAAACACGACGAGACACGCTGATCTGACGACCAAATAAAGTTCTTGACTTCTAGCTCTGACCAGCGATATCACAGTGGGATCCAGATCGCTGCTGCATGTCAAACACAACGAGATCGCTATCCAGGACGCTGCAACGTCACGGATCGTTGTCGTTCTCGTTGTAAAGTTGCTCAGTGTGAAGGTACCTTAAGTGCCAGAAGAGCGCAGATTTCCCCTCTCAAGTGACCCCCATTTTGGAAATTACACTCCCCTGGGAGTTTTTCTACAGGTGTAATGATTATTTTGACTTCATGGGTGCTATCCAGAAACAATCAGCAATAAATGTTGCTGAGTGCTAATTGTAAATCTGCTATTGTAATGCCCATTTCATGGTTCAGGAGACACAAGCACTGTAAATTTAAAGGGAACCTGTCACCCCAAAAATCGAAGGTGAGCTAAGCACACCGGCATCAGGGGCTTATCTACAGCATTCTGTAATGCCGTAGATAAGCCCCCGATGTAACCTGAAAGATGAGAAAGAGGTTAGATTATACTCACCTAAGGGCGGTGCTGGTTCTGTTTAGGTCCGATGGGAGTTGCGGTCCTGTCCGGGGCCTCCCATCTTCATAGGATGATTTCCTTTTCTTGTCTTCACGCTGCGGCTTCAGGGCAGGAATACTTTGTCTGCCCTGTTGAGAGCAAAGTACTGCAGTGCTCAGGCGCCGGGAGAGGGTCAGAGAGGCCCGGCGCCTGCGCACTGCAGTACTTTGCTCTGCAGCGGTGTTTCCATCTAAAGCTCCAAACTACATGATTCAGATGAAACACCTAAGATCTCATCTCCCGAGATCTCCATCTGCGCTTGCGCTGCCCCCCCGGCGGACATTTTCCCGGAGTCCACCGCACAGGAAACCATGAACTGCTGGTGGCTCTGGCCTTTCACAAAATGTTGGCCAGGCACCCCTGCAGCACCGGCGGGCAACCCCTCATCCCAGCCTGCACCAATGATACCGGTAAGGTATATCCGCGTTATAAGACTCACCCCCATTTTCCCCCCAAATTTTGGGGAGAAAGTGCATCTTATAATCCGAAAAATACTGGGTGTGAGACTTTAACTTTTATTATTATGATCACTGGTCAGTGTTGCATTGACAGAATCCTCTGAGGCCATGCTATGAGCATGGGCTAAAAGGCTGCCATAGGTAGCTGACCTGGAGGTGGTCATGACAACCTGAGGTTTGCCATGACAACAAACTGGCCCTCGCAATGATATTCCGAGAGCACTGATCTGACTAAAGAGGGAGCCTCTTAAAGGGAACCTGTCACCCCGTTTTTTCAGTATGAGATAAAAATACTGTTAAATAGGGCCTGAGCTGTGCTTTACAATAGTGTATTTTTTGTCCCCTGATTACCCACCTATGCTGCCGAAATACCTTACCAAAGTCGCCATTTTTGCCTGTCAATCACGCTGGTCTGGTCAAAAGGGCGTGGTGAAATGGCTGTTTCTCCCCCACCTCTTGCTTATCTTCCAGGCGTTGGCGTAGTGTTTTGCGCATGCGCAACTGCCAAATGCACTGCGCAGCGGCAGACAAAGAGCGCGATCTGCGCTATTCACCGGCCTTTCAGTGGCGGCGGCCATTTTCCTGAGGCCGCGCGTGCGCTGATGGAGTGCTCTGCTGCCCGGGGCTTCAGGAAAATGGCCGCGGGATGCCGCACGTGCGCAGATGGAGATCGCGGCGGCCATTTTCCTGAAGCCGAGTTCGCATCTCTGCTTCAGGAAAATGGCCACCGCGATCTCCATCTGCGCACGTGCGGCATCCCGTGGCAATTTTCCTGAAGCCCCGGGCAGCAGAGCACTCCATCTGCGCACGCGCGGCCTCATGAAGATGGCTGCCGCCACGGAAAAGCCGGTGAATAGCTCAGATCACGCTCTTTGTCTGCCGCTGCGCAGTGCATTCGGTAGTTGCGCATGCGCAAAACACTACGCCAACGCCGGGAAGATAAGCAAGAGGTGGGGGAGAAACAGCCATTTCACCACGCTCTTTTGACCAGAGCAGCGTGATTGACAGGCGAAAACGGCGACTTTGGTAAGGTATTTCGGCAGCATAGGTGGGGAATCGGGGGACAAAAAATACACTACTGTAAAGCATAGCTCAGGCCCTATTTAACGGTATTTTTATCTCATACTGAAAAAAACGGGGTGACAGGTTCCCTTTAAGTGTTGGTAGCGATTGTGGCATTTAGGGGGTTAAACTACTGGGGTGGTGTGGGCACCTCTCCTGGCAGGGAAAGCCAATGATTGGCTATCATTATACCAGGCTATGACGTATAGGTACGTCAAAGGTCGGGAAGGGGTTAAAGGGAATGTCACCACGTGACCTGTATGCCCATATTAATAGTTTAGATTGTTCAAATGAGGATACAGGTAGTAAGTCATAGAATGCTGACAAGTCCTACCATATTAATAGTTTACATGGGTCAAATATGGTGACAGATTCCCTTTAAGGTAATTCTAATTCATCTTTCGTGGCCAGCATAAACCATATGGCCATGGGTGCTATTGCATGCAAGTTATTTTGAGTAAAGATACATTAAGATAGTTTGGCAAGAGCATCAACCAGAATTGTCGGAGGCTTTACTAAAAAAAACTTCTGATACTGGTACATTTCTAAAGATGCTAAGTTGTGATGTTGCTTAAAACTTCTAGAGTAGAGGAAGAGTCCGCACAGAAGAATATGGCGCTTAAGAAAATTCGAGAACTTGAATCACAGATAAGTGAGCTACAGGAAGACCTCGAATCGGAGAGAGCTGCTCGCACCAAGGCTGAGAAACAAAAGCGGGATTTAGGAGAAGAACTTGAGGCTCTTAAGACTGAACTCGAAGATACGCTGGACTCCACAGCAGCCCAACAAGAACTCCGGTATGACTGCGGAAAAACATCAGATTGTTCAATTATGCATAGTCTTCACAAATTCACTAATGTTTATTTTATATCACAATATTTCTTAGTTCAAAGCGGGAGCAAGAGGTGACGCAGTTAAAGAAAAGCTTAGATGAAGAAGCCAGAGTACATGAAGCTCAAATCCAGGAGCTCCGACAAAAACATTCCCAAGCTATAGAGGATCTGTCTGAGCAGCTAGAACAGACCAAAAGGGTGAGAACAAAAAACAGACCCAATTGTTTTAAAAATGTGCATTGTTGGTTTGATTTTAATTGTGATTTGCAATTTGCTTTAACGTCTTAAAGATATGTGCCTTATAGATTTGGCGCATATCAGAAGCGGGTGTTTGGAACAGACTTGCGCAACGAGCCTACTCCATACCCAGCAGGTGATAGCTCTGTTAC
Organism: Ranitomeya variabilis; assembly: GCF_051348905.1. Taxonomy (NCBI): domain Eukaryota; kingdom Metazoa; phylum Chordata; class Amphibia; order Anura; family Dendrobatidae; genus Ranitomeya; species Ranitomeya variabilis. The sequence goes on along the minus strand of NC_135239.1, from coordinate 117,463,474 downwards.
ATCCAGGATCTGCTGCTAACAATTGCGGGTGGAGCAGAACTCTGCCTCGATTGCAAAAAATAAACAAAAAATAATTCCAAACTGCACCCTTTCCCCCCCCCCCCCCCCCCCCCATTGAAAATAAAGATATTAAAAAAAAATAAAATACCACATGTGTAACACCACGTTCAGAGAAGTCCGATCTATCAAAATATAAAAACAATTAACCTGATCGGGGTACACCATAAATTTAAAAAAAAAAAAATTTCAAGAATGCAAAAATTTTTCTTTTGGTTGCCACAATTCCACAAAACATGCTGAACAATCAAAAGGTCACATCTATCCCAAAATGGTACTAAAAAAAGTTTCCCTGCAAAAAAACAAGGTATCCTAAAAGTCCATCAGAAGAAAATCAAAATGTTACGGGTCTCAGAAAATGGCGACAACTCCAAAAATGTTGTTTTTTTTTTGTTTGTTTTTTTGATGCAAACTTCAGATTTTTTTTTTTTTTCTCACCATTTAACCCCTTTCTACCATTGGACATACTATTCTGTCCATGTGGGGTGGGCCCTACTTCTCAAGGACGGAATAGTACGTCCAAAGCAATCAACCGCGCTCTCGAGGGGAGTGCGGCCGGGTGTCAGCTGACTATCGCAGCTGACATCCGGCACTATGTGCCAGGAGCGGTCACGGACCGCCCCCGGCACATTAACCCCCGGCACACTGGGATCAAACATGATCGCAGTGTTCCGGCGGTATAGGGAAGCATCGCGCAGGGAGGAGGCTCCCTGCGTGCTTCCCTGAGACCCTCGGAGCAACGCGATTTGATCGCGTTGTTCCGAGGGTCTCTTACCTCATCCTCCCTGCAGGCCCGGATCCAAAATGGCCGCGGGGCTGCATCCGAGTCCTGCAGGGAGGTGGCTTACCAGCGCCTGCTCAGAGCAGATCAGCGATTTGTCACTGTACTGTGATGTCGTCCACAACCCCTACCCCCGGGGAAAGAAAAAGAATAAAAGAAAAAAAAAATTTACATGTGTAAAAACAAAAAAAAAAGAATCCTAAATATATAATGAAACAAAATTGTTCATATAAATATATTCCTTTATCTAAATAAGAAAAAACAATTAAAGTACACATATTTAGTATCGCCGCGTCCGTAACGACCCGACCTATAAAACTGTCCCACTAGTTAACCCCTTCAGTGAACACAGTAAAAAAAAAAAAAACAGGCAAAAAACAACGCTTTGTCATACAGCCGAACAAAAAGTAGAATAACACACGATCAAAAAGACAGATAAAAATAACCATGGTGCCGCTGAAAACTTCATCATGTCCCGCAAAAAATGAGCCGCCATACAGCATCATCAGCGAAAAAATAAAAAAGTTAGTCCTCAGAATAAAGCGATGCAAAAATAATTTTTTTCTATAAAATAGTTTTTATCGTATAAAAGCGCCAAAACATATAAAAAAGTGATATAAATGAGGTATCGCTGTAATTGTACTGACCCGAAGAATAAAACTGCTTAATTCATTTTACCAAACGCAGAACGGTATAAACGCCCCCTCAAAAGAAATTCATAAATAGCTGGGGTTTTTGGTCATTCTGCCTCACAAAAATCGGAATAAAAAGCGATCAAAAAATGTCACGTGCCCGAAAATGTTACCAATAAAAACGTCAACTCGTCCCGCAAAAAACTAGACCTCACATGACTCTGTGGACCAAAATATGGAAAAATTATATCTCTCAAAATGTGGTAACGCAAAAAATATTTTTTGCAATAAAAAGCGTATTTTAGTTTGATGGCTGCCAATCATAAAAATCCGCTAAAAAACCCGCTATAAATAGTAAATCAAGCCCCCCCTTCATCACCCCCTTAGTTGGGAAAATGGAAATAAGTACATTTTCCAGGTCATCCACCTGACAGCACCATGGAGGTTGTCTTCTTATCCACAGTGGGACAGGAAACCACGAGTATAAAAGGACCCTCCCCTTACCAATCATCAGTGTTTTTCCTGTCCCACTTTGGATAGGAACTACGAGGATTCCGGCAGCTCCGTTTGGGGAGTGTGGATCGGGGGGTTTCGGCCCTTATTGCCCTTCCCACTACAAGCCCCGTAAGCCGAAACCCGACACAGGGTCCCTCAGCTCACCCGGTGCAGCGCTGCTCCTGGGATTGCCGGTCGTTTCCTCCTGGAGAGGCTCTCGACCGAGCACGCCGCCGAGCGTTTTCCGGGTCTGCCTTTGGAACAGAGCAGACAGCCTGGAGGCTCACCGCAGCTCTGTCTCACTGGAACGCCGCACGCTGTAGCCCGGCATAGCTCTTCCGGGTCACGGTCGACAGGGGGCGGGGTCGGCGTCTCCATCTCTCTATGGGGAAGATGCAGCACTTCCGGGGCATGCCGGCGAGCGCGAACGCTCCAACGCCAGGAGGACAAGCATATAAGGTAAAGGGAGTAGGTAGACCTCTATCCTGGAATATCCGAGATGGAGGATTCCGCCAGGATAGAGGGTGATAACCAGGCTCACGTAAGTCCCCTTGCAGAGGGCAACTGTTAAATGCCTACCTACCGGGTGTTTCTACCTCCTTCTAAAACAGGGCCACTTCTATTATTATAGGTAGCCTCCACCGCCGCAGCTAAGAAAGGGAGATGTAAGAAGTGCCCTTTATGCTCCGCTATACTAAAGGACACATGGCAGAAACCCCTGTGTGAGCCCTGCACTAACCGCATACTGGGCGAAGAGCAGGCCTCTCTCATGTCTAACATGCGGGCTATTATCAGGGAGGAGGTACAGGCATCAGTCTCCGGCCTAAGGACCCCTCAAACCTCACAACCAGCTAAGAAGAGAATGAGGGATTCGGACTCTACGTCTGAAGGAGCCTTGTCCGATTCAGAGCTGGAGAATGAGGAGTTTAAAGACCCCCCCCCCCCCCCGGGAGGGGGAAAAAATACTTGTTTTCCTCTGCAGACACGGACGAGCTCCTGGGTGCAGTAAGGCACACCATGCAAATTGAAGAGCCGCCACCCTCTTGTTCAATCCAAGATGAAATGTTCGGCGGGTTACGAGCCCAGACCTCAAAAGTCTTTCCTGTCAACGCTCATATTCGTGGAATGATTCTGGAGGAATGGGAGGTGGTGGAAAAACGCCTGATCATTCCAAAAGACTTTAAACTACGCCTCCCTTTTGATCCAGCGGAGGTCAAAGACTGGGAGGATGTCCCTAAAATAGACATTCCCTTAGCCAGAGTCTCCAAAAGAACTGCAATACCCTTTGAGGACTCATCTAACTTAAAGGAGGCTATGGATAGGAAGGCAGACAGTCTCTTAAAACGAGCCTGGGAGAGCTCAGCAGCTGTAATGCGTGCGAACATAGCAGCAACCTCAGTAGCACGGTCTATGCACCTATGGGTGGATGACCTAGCGGACCAGCTTTCTTCTAAAACCCGTAGAGAAACAATATTAAAATCCCTTCCCCTCCTTAAAATGGGTACAGATTTTTTAGCAGACGCATCGGCAGAAACAGTAAGATTTACGGCCAGGAATCAATCCCTATCAAATGCGGCCAGAAGAGCCATCTGGCTCAAGAACTGGTCCGGGGACATACATTCCAAAAATAAGCTTTGCGCCATACCATTTTCAGGGGGAAGAGTATTCGGTCCGGTACTAGATGACATCTTAGAGAAAGCGTCAGATGATAAAAAGGGGTTCCCAGAGGACAAACGCAGAAAGTTTCAGCCCTTTCGGAGATCACGTTTTAATAAAAAAACTGACTATAGGGGGAAAGGGAAACAAGGAAGGTGGAGTTACCCGAAGGGTGGAGAATCTAGAACCAAAAATAAAGAATCCACCTTTTCAGGTTCAACATCGGGTTACCACAGAAAATGACGCCACCAGAGTGGGGAGGGCGTTTAACCAGGTTTTTGGGAGGCTGGCAAAAGATCACTTCAAGCCCATGGGTGTTACAACTAGTTGCTCAGGGTTACAGGATCGAATTCTCTTCTCCTCCTCCACAAAAATTCCTGATCTCCAGCCCCCATCTCTCCGCGACATCTCCCATGTGGGTAGATATTCAGGATCTGCTAAAAACAGCTGCGATTGTCCTGGTACCTCCTCAAGAGTTAGGACAGGGATTTTATTCAAGCCTATTCTCTATAATAAAACCTTCGGGGGAGTCAAGAACTATCATAAATCTCAAACACTTAAATTCTTGGGTAGTGTACAAACGATTCAAAATGGAATCCATAAAATCCACGATTCCCCTCCTGGACAGGGGAGTGGTTATGTGCACTCTAGATTTAAAGAGTGCGTATTACCACGTTCCTATCTGCCTAAACCACCAAAAATATCTGAGGTTTGCAGTAGAAAAAGGAGGAAAAGTCCTTCATTACCAGTTTCGCTGTCTTCCGTTCGGTCTAGCTTCAGCGCCAAGAGTTTTTACGAAGATTATGATAGAGGTAGTAGCCTACCTAAGAAATCGAGATATCTTAGTCATTCCGTATCTGGACGACTTCCTAGTGGTTGCAGACACGGTAAATCAACTCAGGACCGACTGTCAGTTTGTAATCTCCACACTGCAGAATTTGGGGTGGATCATAAACTGGAAAAAATCCGATCTAGTACCCAAACGGAGGATAAAATTCCTCGGAGTCATGTTAGACTCAAACGTCAGAATGTCCTTTCTGCCGGAGGAAAAACTGCAAGGCATAATAAGCAAGATTCATCTTTTCACGAAAAGCAGGGTTTCCATCAGAGACGCCATGAAGATCCTAGGACTGATGACGGCCTGCATACCTTGCGTAAATTGGAGTCAGTTTCACTCCCGACAGCTTCAACAGGTGATTCTCTCATCCTGGGACAGAAGACAGGGATCCTTAGACAAGGTGATACAGCTGCCAAACCAGGTGAAGACCTCGTTGCGTTGGTGGACAGATCCCAAAAACCTCAGGCGGGGAGTGCCCTGGAATCATACTACTAATACTAAGCCGCGCTTAGTAACCCGATATTTTCCCTGGTTACCAGTGTAAATGTAAAAAAAAAAAAAACACTACATACTTACATTCCGGTGTCTGTCGCGTCCCCCGGCGTTCTGCTTCCCTGCACTGTCAGCGCCGGCCGGCCGTAAAGCAAAGCACAGCGGTGACGTCACCGCTCTGCTTTAGGGCCGGCGCTTACAGTGCAGGGAAGCAGAACGCCGGGGAACGCGACAGACACCGGAATGTAAGTATGTAGTGTTTGGGTTTTTTTTACATTTACACTGGTAACCAGGGTAAACATCGGGTTACTAAGTACGGCCCTGCGCTTAGTAACCCGATGTTTACCCTGGTTACCCGGGGACTTCGGCATCGTTGGTCGCTGGAGAGCTGTCTGTGTGACAACTCTCCAGCGACGCTGCAGCGATCGGCATCGTTGTCTAGATCGCTGCAGCGTCGCTAAATGTGACGGTACCTTAACCGTTGAGATTAGGGTTAGGGGTGTGTTTGGATTAGGGTTTCAGTTATAATTGGGGGGTTTCCACTGTTTAGGCACATCAGGGGCTCTCCAAATGCGACATGGCGTCCGATTTCAATTCCAGCCAATTCTGCGTTGAAAAAGTAAAACAGTGCTCCTTCCCTTCCAAGCTCTCCCTTGCGCCCAAACAGGGGTTTACCCCAACATATGGGGTATCAGCATACTCAGGACACATTGAACAACAACTTTTGGTGTCCAATTTCTCTTGTTACCCTTTGGAAAATACAAAACTGGGGGCTAAAAAATAATTTTTGTGGGAAAATTTTTTAATTTTCACGGCTCTGCGTTATAAACTGTAGTGAAACACTTGGGGGTTCAAAGTTCTCACAACACATCTAGATACGTTCCTTGGGGGGTCTAGTTTCCAATATGGGGTCACTTGTTGGTGGTTTCTACTGTTTAGTTACATGAGGGGCTCTGCAAATGCAACATGACGCCTGCAGACCATTCCATCTAAGTCTGCATTTCAAATGGCGCTCCTTCCCTTCCGAGCTCTTCCATGCGCCCAAACGGTGGTTCTCCCCCCACATATTGGGTATCGGCGTACTCAAAACAAATTGGACAACAACTTTTGGGGTTCAATTTTAACTGTTACCCTTGGAAAAATACAAAACTAGGGGCTAAAAAATAATTTTTGTAGAAAAAAAAAAAAGGATTTTTTTATTTTCACGGCTCTGCGTTATAAACTGTAGTGAAATACTTGGGGGTTCAAAGCTCTCACAACACATCTAGATGAGTTTCTTGGGGGGTCTACTTTCCAAAATGGTGTCACTTGTGGGTGGTTTCAATGTTTAGGCACATCAGTGGCTCTCCAAACGCAACATGGCGTCCCATCTCAATTCCAGTCAATTTTGCATTGAAAAGTCAAATGGCGCTCCTTCCCTTCTGAGCTCTGCCATGCGCCCAAACAGTGGTTTACCCCCACATATGGGGTATCAGCGTACTCAGGACAAATTGTACAACTTTTGGGATCCATTTTCTCCTGTTACCCTTGGTAAAATAAAACAGCTGAAGTAAATTTTTTGTGAACAAGTTAAATGTTCATTTTTATTTAAACATTCCAAAAATTCCTGTGAAACACCTGAAGGGTTAATAAACTTCTTGAATGTGGTTTTGAGCACCTTGAGGGGTGCAGTTTTTAGAATGGTGTCACACTTGGGTATTTTCTATCATATAGACCCCTCAAAATGACTTCAAATGTGATGTGGTCCCTAAAAAAAAATAAATAAATAAAAAATGGTGTTGTGAAAATGAGAAATTGCTGGTCAACTTTAAACCCTTAACTCCCTAACAAAAAAATTGATTCCAAAATTGTGCTGATGTAAAGTAGACATGTGGGAAATGTTACTTATTAAGTATTTTGTGTGACATATCTCTGTGATTTAATTGCATAAAAATTCAAAGTTGGAAAATTGCGAAATTTTCAAAATTTTTCACCAAATTTCCGTGTTTTTTCACAAATAAACGCAGGTAATATCAAATAAATTTTACCACTATCATGACAATGTCACGAGAAAACATTGTCAGAATCACCGGGATCCGTTGAAGCGTTCCAGAGTGATAACCTCGTAAAGGGACAGTGGTCAGAATTGTAAAAATTGGCCCGGTCATTGACGTGCAAGCCACCCTTGGGGGTAAAGGGGTTAAAATAATAAATTGGACATGTTTGCAATTCCTGTAATATTGATGAGTAGAATCATATTGCATGGTCATCACCAGAAAATGTACAATGTTAGGCTGTGTGCACACGTTCAGGATTTTTCGCGTTTTTTTCGCTATAAAAACGCATACATACGCATCCCATCAATTATAATGGATTCTGCAATTTTTGTGCACATGATGCATTTTTTTCCGCAAAAAAAACGCATCGCGGTAAACGCATCATGTTCATGAATTTTGCAGATTTTTTGCATTTTTCCCGCTATTTAATGCATTGGGAAGTTCCGGAATCCAACGCACAAAAAACGCATGATAAACACACAAAAAAATGTGGATTTCTTGCAGAAAATGTCCGGTTTTGTTCAGGAAATTTCTGCAAGAAATCCTGACGTGCACATAGCCTTAAGAAAATTACCAAAAAAGTCAGAATTGTGTGGGGTTTTTTTCCACAATTTCACCGTACTTGAAGTTTGTTTCCCGTTTTCGGGTACACTATGTGGTAAAATGAATTGTCATTCAAAAGTACAACTCGTCCTGCAACAAACCAAGCTCTTATGTTTGTGAGCAGTAAAATAAGAGTTATGGCTCTGGGGAGGAAAAAAAATGAACCCTAAAAAACAAAAATGGGCTGCAGAGTGAAGGGATTAAAATGTACTTAACTGTTGCTGCCATGTTTCGTTAAATGGATGGGCAGCCCTAGATTTGGTTAATTTGCATAAACTAAAATTGTTCATCCAATACTGATTGTGTTGTGATATTTAATGCTGTTTTCTTAGGTAAAAGGAAACTTGGAAAAGGCTAAGCAGGCTCTGGACACTGAGCGCAATGAGTTGGCTAATGAGGTAAAGGCACTACTGCAAGGCAAAGGCGACTCTGAACACAAGCGGAAAAAAGTAGAGACTCAACTTCAAGAACTGCAAGTAAAAATCACAGAAGGGGACAGAGTACGGGCAGAGCTGTCTGAGAAGGCAAACAGACTGCAGGTAAGCTGGACTTCCACACAATGCCAGGCATACAGTAAAAAAAAATCCTGAAAACTTGCTGTTCCAGTTCTAAAAGTAAATAACATTTCTTTATCACAGGCTATTATATTTCAATGAAAAGTGCAGACTTTTCATTATCACTTCGTGGACTGTAGGTTACGGACACCGTACACCTCCTCTCTTCCTGAACACCGAACACTCTCCCAGCAACCCCTACGCACGCACACAACTCACTGTGGTCAACGCGTTGGCTTTAACCCCTTCCCGACCTGTGACGCCACGTAGGCGTCATGAAAGTCTGTGCCAATCCGACCTGTGACGCCTATGTGGCGTCATGGAGGGATCGCGTCCCTGCAGATCGGGTGAAAGGGTTAACTCCAATTTCACCCGACCTGCAGGGACAGGGAGAGTGGTACTTTAGCCCAGGGCTACGATAGCTCTGATTGGCTGTTGAAAGTGCAACAGCCAATCAGAGCAATTTGTAATATTTCACCTATGAAAAGTGGTGAAATATTACAATCCAGCCATAGCCGATGCTGCAATATCATCGGCCGTGGCTGGAAACCCTGATCTGCGCCCCCCCCCCCCCCCCGCCACCGATCTCCTCCCCAGTCCTCCGTTCTGTGGTCCGCTCCCCCCGTGCTCCGATCCACTCTTAGGGGTGGGTTAGGGTTAGGGATACGGTTGGGATTAGGGTTAGGGGGGTGTTAGGATTAAGGTTGTGGTTAGGGATGGGATTAGGGTTAGGGGTGTGTTGGGGTTGGGATTAGGATTAGGGTTGTGGTTAGGGTTGGGATTAGGGGTGTGTTGGGGTTAATGTTGGAGTTAGAATTGAGGGGTTTCCACTGTTTAGGCACATCAGGGCTCTCCAAACGCAACATGGCGCCACCATTGATTCCAGCCAATCTTGCGTTCAATCTTGCTCCCTCCCTTCCGAGCCCCGACGTGCACCCAAACAGTGGTTTACCCCCACATATGGGGTACCAGCATACTCAGGACAAACTGGGCAACAACTATTACGGTCCAATTTCTACTGTTACCCTTGTGAAAATAAAAAAATGCTTGCTAAAACATTTTTGAGGAAAGAAAAATTTTTTATTTTCACAGCTCTGCGTTGTAAACTTCTGTGAAGCACTTGGGGGTTCAAAGTGCTTACCACATATCTAGATAAGTTCCTTGGGGGATCTAGTTTCCAAAATGGGGTCACTTGTGGGGGGTTTCTACTGTTTAGTTACATGAGGGGCTCTGCAAATGCAACGTGACGCCCGCAGACCATTCCATCAAAGTCTGCATTCCAAAACGTTACTACTTCCCTTCCGAGCCCCGACGTGTGCCCAAACAGTGGTTCCCCCCCACATATGGGGTATCAGCGTACTCAGGACAAACTGGACAACAACTTTTGGGGTCCAATTTCTCCTGTTACTCTTGTGAAAATAAAAAATTGTGGGCTAAAAAATTAATAAGAAATAATTTCTTTCCTCAAAAATTTTCACGGCTCTGCATTATAAACTTCTGTGAAGCACTTGGGAGTTTAAAGTGGTCACCGCACATCTAGATTAGTTCCATGGGAGGTCTAGTTTCCAAAATGGGGTCACATGTGGGGGAGCTCCAATGTTTAGGCACACAGGGGCTCTCCAAACGCGACATGGTGTCCGCTAAAGACTGGAGCCAATTTTTCATTGAAAAAGTCAAATGGCGCTCCTTCCCTTCCGAGCTCTGTCGTGCGCCCAAACAGTGGTTCCCCCCCACATATGGGGTATCTGCGTACTCAGGACAGATTGTACAATAGCTTCTGGAGTTTTGTAAATTTCGTTTTAAAAACAAGAAATCGCTGGTCAAATTTTAACCCTTAACTTCCTAGCAAAAAAAAAATTGTTTCCAAAATTGTGCTGATGTAGACATGTGGGTAATGTTATTTATTAACTATTTTGTGTCACATAACTCTCTCGTTTAACAGAATAAAAATTCAAAATTTGAAAATTGCAAAATTGTCAATTTTAGCCAAATTTCCATTTTTTTCACAAATAAACGCAAAAATTATAGACCTAAATTTACCACTAACGTGAAGCCCAATATGTCACGAAAATACAATCTCAGAACCGCTGGGATCCGTTGAAGCGTTCCTGAGTTATTACCTCATAAAGGGACACTGGTCAGAATTGGATAAAACGGCAAGGTCATTAAGGTCAAAATAGGCTGGGTCATGAAGGGGTTAAAGCATGTTGCTTAATGCTGTTAGAACATGAGCTCAGACAAAATATCTTCCCTGTAACTTTGACTGTATTTTCTTACTAAATCCTAGTTGCCGTACATGAACATTTTATTTACTAACTGAAAGCTGAATTCTATTCTGTGGCTCTAAACTGTGATATACACCCTTACTTAAGGTGAAATTTATTCTTAAAATTTACAGGTGGAATTGGATAATGTCACAGGGCTTCTTTCTCAAGCAGACAGCAAGTGTATCAAAGTTTCCAAAGACTTTTCTACATTGGAATCTCAACTTCAAGACACTCAGGCATGTAACTTACTTTACAATTCACATTAAATATAAATAATGTAAATGAAATTTGTAGCACAGTATATCATGTATGTCAATGTTGGCGTGGATCTTCTCCTTAATGAACACCTTACGTGAGAGAGGCTCAATATGTAATTTTAGTCTTATTGTCTGGTTTCATGGAAGTTTTCCATGCAGCAGATATAACCTTAGAACAAGCCACTTGGACGCTATACCAATGAAATGAAGACTTATGGCAAGTACCTGTATCGCCTTTGTTTCTTTAGGAACTTTTGCATGAAGAAACTCGTCAGAAGCTTAGCTTTAGTACAAAACTGAAACAAATGGAAGATGAGAAAAATGGTTTCCTTGAGCAACTTGAGGAAGAGGAGGAAGCAAAGAGAAACTTGTCAAAGCAGATTTCAACACTGCAGGCTCAGGTTAGTTATCAGGTGAAACGCTGGGTGTATGTTTCCTCACATCTCTGATGTTTGTGTGAGATATTCTGCTCAGATCAACTAAAGGATATGACTGGTTGTCATTAACAAAAAATCAAAAGTATACCTTTTTGTTTACCTTGCCCATTAGTCTGATTACCTCTACTATTTATCTTGACTATGCCACTGCTGCTGTGAATTTGGCCTTACTGAATAATGTTGTGGAGATTCACTAAAACTCACTTTTGTAGTGTAAAAACTTTGACCGTATAAAAAAAAATTGCCAAATTTATTGTAGTGATTCATGTTATATTCTGTGCATTTTTGCACTGTCTAATCTAGCAAATTAGATATCGCCTATAACTTTGTCCAAATTGTGCTATAGTCTGCCAATTCATAAAAGGAGCAGCGGAGAGCATATATGATGGCAAGGTGAAATGAGGCTAATTCAGAAAACATGAAGTTGCCTGCTGTCAACATTATTTGAGGAGTTTGACATCATGGCCCAAGTAAGCACAATTTCCTTGATTCATCAAGGCCATTATTCACAGTGGTCTTGACAGGGCAGAGTAGAGTGGGGGCACCGGATTTCAATAAGGGGTGCACGCCTGTCATGTGGAAAAAAAAAAAAAATCATCCTGGAGATATGGTGTTAATCTGCAGGTTAGTAGCGTTCTGCAGCCATGTGGCCTTCTGCACAGAGCCCCGCTGCCGGAAATTAATCCTGGCAGCCTAGAGCTTTGTCAGAGGTGCGGCTGGCTCCGCTTCAGTCACTGCTCAGTGCATTGTGAGCGGTGACTGTAACCACATCCTGGCACTGACTGACAGCGTCTCTACAGAGCATCAGTGCTGAGCCAGCTGTCAGTGCCGGGATGTAGTTTCAGCTGCTGCTCACTATGTGCAGAGACTGAATCCATGCTTCTGGCTGAAAGCCATATAAAGTTAGTTTCCAGGATGTCCCTCCTGACAGCACAATCAAGAGGTCGTCCTTCATGTCCTTGATAGGCACAGGAACACAAGGTTAAAAGGCCTCCTCCACCAACCCTCAGTATTTCCTGTCCCTATGAGGGACAGATGCAGAAGGGGTGTACTTGCATCTTCCAGTCGAGCAGGAGCCCCTGATGCCAGATGTAGGAGGATCGGGATGGGGTCCTCTCCCCTTGCCGTGAGTCCAGATGCCGGCACCCAGCTGATGGAAGGCGTGCCACAGCCTGTCCAGTCGAGCTATGGCTCCTGGGGTGAACCGCTTCCCCCTTACGGATCCTCTCTGCTCACACTGCCACAGTGCGCACTGAAGACTGAATGCAGGGGCGCTTCCGAGTTAGAGGTGAGGACACGCAGGCCCCTAGTACCCAGTGTGCATTCCAGTGTGAAATGCACTTTTGGGATTTGAAAAGAATAAAGGCGCCAAATCCCATTTAAAGGAGAAACGCCTTTTGACGAATCAGATGGAAGACTGAAATGTTCAGAGGATTAAGAAGCTGTATGAACAGAGTATGTATTGTTAATAAACATATAAAGGCTGTGATCCTAGAGCAGTCGGAAGACGTGGATAAGAGACTTAATTATTCCAAGAAGATTCAAGTCACGTCTACCTTTTTGTGCTTAAGAAAATAAAATTATGGGAAGAGGTTCCTAAAGTCAATATCCCTATAGCCAGGGTTGTAAAGAATCACTATGAACAGAAAGGTAGATGGTCTTCAAAAAAAAAAAAAAAAAAAGCACGGGAAACCTCTGCAGCGATAATTTAGACTAACATAGCAGCCACCTCTGTAGCAAGAGCCATGAATATATGGATAGAGGAGTTAAAGGCTCATCTAAGGAAAGACATCCAGGGGTGAGATCCTTGAATTTGTTCCATTACTCAAAATGCAACAGGATTTATATCAAACTCCTCAGCCGAGTTGATAAGATTTGCCTCAAGGAATGGGGCACTCTCCAATACTGCTAGGTGAGCGATCTGGTTAAAAGACCTGGTCGGGGGATAGTTACTCAAAAAGCAAACTGTGCTCCTTTCCCTTTCCATGGATACTTCAAACAATAGTGGAAGGACACAAAATACAGTTTGTGCAGATCCCTCAGGGGGAAGCTTCCCCTTAACTATTCAGTCCCCACAGGTCTCAAAAAGACTACTGACAGACGTAAAGAGGTTGGTGGATTCAGGTGCAGTAATTCCGGTGCCAGAAACAGAATTGTCTGGGATACTACTCGGGCCTATTTTCAATTACGGTAAAAAAAAAAAAAGAGAATAACCTCGGGTCAACTATCGCACAAGAATAAATCTAAAGCCTCTAAATAGATGGGTATCCTACAAAAAGTTCAAAGTGGAATCGATAAGATCTACAATTCCACTTATCAAGGAAAACATGGTAATGTGTACGCTAGATCTCAGAGAAGGATATTATCACGTGCCCATTCATCTACAGTCAGCAGTGTAAGGGTACTGTCACACAGTGTCATTTTGATCGCTACGACGGCACGATCCGTGACGTCGCAGCGTCGTATGATTATCGCTCCAGCGTCGTAGACTGCTGTCACACGTTGCAATCACGGCGCTGGAGCGATGCCGAAGTCCCCGGGTAACCAGAGTAAACATCGGGTTACTAAGCGCAGGGCCGCGCTTAGTAACCCGATGTTTACCCTGGTTACCAGCGTAAACGTAAAAAAAGCAAACAGTACATACTCACATTCCGGTGTCTGTCCCCCGGCGTCTCAGCTTCTCTTCACTGTGTAAGCACAGCGGCCGGAAAGCAGAGCGGTGACGTCACCGCTGTGCTCGCTTTCTGGCTGGCCGGCGCTCACAGTGCAGAGAAGCTGAGACGCCGGCGGACAGACACCGGAATGTGAGTATGTACTGTTTGTTTTTTTTAAGTTTACGCTGGTAACCAGGGTAAACATCGGGTTACTAAGCGCGGCCCTGCGCTTAGTTACCCGATGTTTACCCTGGTTACAAGCGAACACATCGCTGGATCGCTGTCACACACAACGATCCAGCGATGTCAGCGGGTGATCAAGCGACGAAAGAAAGTTCCAAACAATCTGCTACGACGTACGATTCTCAGCAGGGTCCCTGATCGCTGCTGCGTGTCAGACACTGCGATATCGTAACGATATCGCTAGAACGTCACGAATCGTACCGTCGTAGCGATCAAAATTGCACTGTGTGACAGTACCCTAAGATTTGGGTTGAAAGAGGGAGAAAACATTCAGCATTGACAATTCAGATGCCTTCCGTTTGTTTTTTTTTCTCAGCACCACATATCTTTGCCAAGTTGGTGTCAGAGGTTTAAGCTTTCTTGAGGGAACAAAGAATATATGTTCAGTATCTGGACAATTTCCTGTTAATTACAGAGTCACCCCAGCAATTAAAAGCCAGTTTAACATCAATAATCTTGGTTTTTAAAGAACTTGCAATGAATTAAAAACTGGGAAAAATCACATCTCTTGCCAGGAAGACAAAAAAAATCTTCCTAGAAACCCTCCTGGACTCCTAACAGCAGCTGTCCTTCTTACCAGAGACTAAAAGAACAAGAGAAGCTCAAACATACTGTATATACTCATGTATAAGCAGAGACTTTCAGCACATTTTTTTTGTGCCGAAAACGCCCCCCCTCGGCTTAGACAGTCATTGTCCAGAAAGCCGGAGGGGGAGCAGTGGCAGGAGCCGGCTAACAGAAGACTTCATACTCACCCTCCTCGTGCCATCGCTGCATCTCCATCCCGTCGTCGGCAGCTCTTCCTGTGCGGAGTGGTCACGTGGTACCACTCATTAAGGTAATGAATATGCATGCATCTCCACTCACATAGGCGTGGAGCGCATATTCATTACCTTAATGAGCGATACCACATGAACGCTCAGCACAGGAGAGCTGCCGCTCTGGGACAACGGAGATGCAGCAACGGTGCTAGGAGGTGGGGGGGGGGCGTCGCGGAAGAGAGTGAGCCATGCATACAACAATGGGATGGGGGGAGCCATGCATACAACATGGGGAGCCACACATACCAGGACGGGCAGGATAGGACGGGGTAGCCGCACATACCAGGACAGAGATGGGCGGCAGCCACACATAGCAGGACAGCGACGGGGGGGAGCCACACACAGCAGGACAGGGATGAGGGGAGAATGCATACCCGGCTTATACTCGAGTCAATAAGCTTACCCAGTTTTCCGTGGCAAAATTGGGTGCCTCGGCGTATTCTTGTGTCGGCTTATACTTGAGTATATATGGTAGTTCTAGCTTTCAGAAGAAAAATTACACGTTTCAATCAAAGAAACAGGATTCTTGTACTGATCACTGCTTATTTTCAAGGGGTTCGGTGGAGTGCATTCCACTAGAGACTACTGCAATGTCATTCTGATAACCTGAAGCAAAAGGATAAATAGACTAGACAAGAAAATAACAATGTTTGTAAAAGCAAAGGAGTAATTAGCCTGATGGACTTCCACGACTGACCTGAAAAGAGGGATTATGTGGAAGCTGTCCTCTTTCGTAACCGTTACCACAGACGCAAGCAGCTGTGGCTGGGGGGGGCCCATGTAAACAATTGGTACCTAGCAGGAATCAGACTTTCCAGGTCATCGAACCACAATACTTCAGGCGGTCTGGGAGATGCTAAAAAGATTTCTGTCAAATCTAAAGAACCAACACATCAGATTCCTGTCGGACAAAATCACAATAGCCTTCCTCCGACATCATGGGGGACCAAGGCAACCCAATCTGCTGGCTTTAGCCTAGACTGGCTAAAGCTTATGGGATGCGTTTCCTATGGGCAGGGGAACTGGTGCCATCGGTGACAGAGATAAATCTGATGGTGTCACTGTCAGCCGGAAAACAGTTCAACAGTCTAAATTCTTTCCAGGTCAGCTCCCATTCCATCACATAGTACTTTAGATGGCGTAGTCCACTGTTGGACCTGTTCGTCACAAGGAAAAAAGCAAAAACTATAAAATAACTTTCCCTCAATCAAAAAGACAGACCAATGGGGGTAGACGCCTTATCCCAGAAATGGGATATGGACTTAGCTTATGCTTTCCATCTCTTGCCCCTATTTCCTTCAGTGCTAAGAAAAATACAGGAGGATCAAGCAAAGGTAAATGTCATATATTACCATTTTGGCCCAGGAGTTTCTGGTTTCCCTTGCTGAGAATGCGGTCCATAGAAGATCCCATCATCCTTCCAGAAAGGCACAATCTACTGTTCCAAGGGTCAATACACTATCCCAGTGTGAAACTCCTACAATTGTCTGCATTCTGCATGGATCCTGAAGGGCAGATTTTGAAATCTAAAGGTCTCTGATTCAGTCATAACAACTGTACAAAAAAGTAGGAAACCAGTAACATCAGCAGTATACACATCTGGAGAAACTTATGTGCACAGTAATCTGAGGCAATGGTAGAAATCTCTAGTTCTAATAGCCCCAGAATGTTAGTTTCTACAGGCATGATTTGATAAAGGCCTGAGACTTGGCACTTTAAAAGTGCAAATATCCGCTTTCTGTGCGTCATGGACGATCTGCTAGCAGGGCATCCTTGAATGGAGAGATTCATTAAAGCCACAAGTAGAATGAGACCCACTGTTAACACCTATGTTCCACCTTGGGATATAAATATAATCCTAAATGGTTTCTGCAAACAACCATACGAGCCCCTCTCCCTAAAAACTGCCTTCTTGTGGCCATAGTGACAGCCAAACGGATAGGCATTTCCATAAACAATCCATGCATATGGATTTTAGACAACTGCATTATCCTCAGACTAGAATCGGCGTTCATACCAAAAGTAGTTACAACTTCTATGTGTGCCAAGAGAGGTAGTCTTGCCCTCCTTTTGTTAGGACCATTTAAAATGGTCAAATAGACATTTCATTCCCTAGATGTCAGAAGAGTAGTCTTCAAGTACATGGAAACCACAAAAGACTGGTGAATAGATCCCAATCTGTTCATACGGTTTACCGGAAAAAAACATAGGGAAAAAAGACATCAAAAGCCACACTAGCAAGATGGGTTAGGTCAGTGATCAACTTGACCTATTCATCAGAAGGAAAGTGTCATCCGGACAACATCAGAGCTCATTCTACTAGGGGAGTAGATGCATCATGGGCAGAGCGAGCAGGGGCCTCAGTGGGCCAAATCTGCTAAGCTGCAACATGGACAGAACATAAAGGTTTTTTTTGCAGATACTATAAACTCTTTTCTCTCAACTCTTTATCGAACCCAAAACTTGCCTTCGGAAGAAAGATTCTCCAAGCAATAGTCCCTCCCTGAATGTATCATCTGGTATGCTCCTAATGGTGCTGTCAGGAGGGACGTCATGGAAAGTAGGTATTTTATTAATCCTACCAGTAATAGATTTTCCAGGAGTCCCTCATGACCGTGCCCTTTACATTCCTTCCCTTAAAATTACTATCTGCTATGTGAAGGTAATGTACAGTATGTAGAAGGAAATTGAATAAAATAGTTGCATCCATCCTGGTGTGGTACTTGACAAAACCACTGAGGGTTGGTTGAAGGAGGTCTTTGTAATCTATTGTGTTCCTGTCCCTATCAAGGATATAAAGGACAACCTCCTGATGGTGCTGTCATGAGGGACTCCGGGAAAACCTATTACCGGTTGAACTAATGACTAATTTCCTACAAGCAGCTGGACTTTCAGTGCAACAGCTTCACTAACCTGCAAATTAACCTCATATCTGTGGGTTAAATGTGTGTTTTTTTCACATGACAGATTCCATTTAATCAGGCAAGGTGGAAAGTTATAAGCACCTCAATGTGTGCTTTGCCTTGATCTTACTCCAGTTGGGGAGCGGAGTAAGATTTGTTGCATAGTGGACATAGCCACTTGTCATGAACTTGACAAGCGATTGGTTGCCACAGCACTGTCCCACCCCAGCTTTCTTTGTCGGAGTTGTGTGAAAATAATGCTAAGTCGCAAGATTTTTGCTCAACCTAGTGATTCACAAAAACTTGGCAAATTTTCAAAGCTTTTTAATCTAGAATTCTGTTATCTGTTAAAGCTTTAAAGAGGACCTGTCACCCCCAAAATCGAAGGTGAGCTAAGCCCACCGGCATCAGGGGCTTATCTACAGCATTCTGTAATGCTATAGATAAGCTCCCGATGTATCCTGATAGATGAGAAAAAGAGGTTAGATTATACTCACCCAGGGGCGGCGGCGCGGTCTGGTCCGGGCCTCCTATCTTCTTACGATGACATCCTCTTCTTGTCTTCACGCTGCGGCTCCGGTGCAGACATACTTTGTCTGCCCTGTTGAGGGCAGAGCAAAATACTGCAGTGCGCAGGCACTGGGCCTCTCTGACCTTTCCCGGTACCTGCGCACTGCAGTGCTTTGCTCTGCCCTCAACAGGGCAGACAAAGTACGCCTGCGCCGGAGCCACAGCGTGAAGACAAGAAGAGAGGACATCATCGTAAGAAGATGGGAGGCCCCGGACTAGACATCGACGCCTATCGGATCAGAACCGCAGCGAGACCACCCCTGGGTGAGTATAATCTAACCTCTTTTTCTCATCTTTCAGGATACATCGGGGGCTTATCTACAGCATTACAGAATGCTGTAGATAAGCCCCTCATGCCGGTGGGCTTAGCTCACCTTCGATTTTGGGGGTGATGGGTTCCCTTTAAATCCAGGCTAGTGTGTCCTGTAATGCTGCCATAAGTGTCTTTTCAATTTCACGTGAAGAATCCAAATGTATTGATAAAGGTAATTTTTCTGTGGGAAAGAATGTACCTTGTATATTCGAGTACAAGCAGAGTTTTTCAGCACATTTTTTATTCTGAGAAAGCCCCCCTCGGCTTATACTTGAGCACTCACTAGCCGGAGGTGCTGTGGAGCAGCAGGTCACAGGAGGCAGGAGCCGGCTGCTGCGGCGGCTAACACCTGTGCCTGCTGCTAAGTAGAAATTTAATATTCACTGGTTTCCACTCCCATGGGCATGGAAAGCAGTGAATATTACCTTTAGTAGCGGGCATACGTGATTGCCTGGCCGCTGCAGGAAGGCTGCGGCTAACACTGTTCTGCTATCAAAGAGCAATGAATATTTGCTGCTCTCTACTTTAGTCCCGGTGTGGAGAGCAGGGAGTTTTCCGGCAGGTGTCCTCTGCTTGTTAGCAGCACATGTCAGTCATGCACTGCTTACAAGCACAAATCAGCTGCTAGTATTGGAACAAGATGCAGGGAGGGGAAGTAAAAAAAAAAAAAAAAAAATTATTTTTTTTTTCTGATGGGGGCAGTGCATACCAGGATGAAGAGGAGGGGACTGGGCATACCAGAGTGGGGATGATGGGACCGGGCATACCAGGCTTATACTTGGGTCAATAAGTTTTACCTGTTTTTTGTGGTAAAATTAGGGGCCTCGGCTTATATTCGGGTTGGCTTATATACGGTAATTCTTGCTCTTGGCTTTTCAGTGTTAAGACTCAAACCTACAGTATGAAAGGTGGATACACGAACAGTGAGCCACATTTAACGTGAGGTACAAATATTCTGCATGCCAGTTCATAATGCTTTTTGAAGAAAATTGATTTCTTGTGAAATTTTGGCATAATTCTTTTTTTTTTTTTAAAGTGTCGAAAAGATTGTTCCTAAATTCTTGTGCAGTTAACCGTACTATTGTATAAATTTCATTTGTAAATGTCCGTAATTGTGTTTTAGATGACAGATATGAAAAAGAAAATGGAGGATAGTATTGGGTCATTGGACTCTATTGAAGAAGTAAAGAAAAAATTGCAGAAAGAATTAGAAGGTGCAAATCAACAGTTTGAAGAGAAAGCAGCTGCTTATGACAAACTCGAGAAGACAAAAACTAGGCTTCAGCAGGAGCTAGAAGATATTAGTGTGGATCTTGATCACCAACGCCAGATTGTGTCAAACTTGGAGAAGAAGCAGAAAAAGTTTGATCAGGTAATAAAAGCAATTGGAAATTAACTTGATTTTAGCTGAGTTGCGTCTCTGCATCATTCTTCACCTACGCAGATGGTCACTTGTGCGAAGGTTCAGTGTTTGGCTCACCTGACCTTGCTAGTTTAAATGTTCTTTGGCTTTGATACCCGCATATACTTAAAGGAAACCTGTCATATAAAATAACGCTATTAACCTACAGATATGGGGTTAATGGCTTTCTGACACCATGTGACTCTGGTATTGAACTGTGCTACTGGGATGAGATGAACTTTTCACCCACGTCGGTATTTGGCTTCCAGTCAGGGGTCACTGTTTTCTGTCATGGCTTTGTGAATTGAGAGCAGTAGCTGTAACCGCGACCCTGGCACTGACTGACAGCAGCTCGGAATTGGGGCCGGCTGTCATTCAGTGCCTGGGGCATGGTTACAGCCACCGGTATCTGTACACAGAGTGGTGACAAACAGTGACTGCGCCGCCCCTGACTGGAAGTTGAACACTGTTAGGGTACCGTCACACAGTGCAATTTTGATCGCTACGACGGTACGATTCGTGACGTTCTAGCGATATCGTTACGATATCGCAGTGTCTGACACGCAGCAGCGATCAGGGACCCTGCTGAGAATCGTACGTCGTAGCAGATCGTTTGGAACTTTCTTTCGTCGCTTGATCACCCGCTGACATCGCTGGATCGTTGTGTGTGACAGAGATCCAGCGATGTGTTCGCTGGTAACCAGGGTAAACATCGGGTAACTAAGCGCAGGGCCGCGCTTAGTAACCCGATGTTTACCGTGGTTACCAGCGTAAAAGTAAAAAAAAAAAAAAAAAACGTACATGCTCACGATCTGATGTCCGTCCGGTCCCTTGCCGTCCGCTTCCCGCTCTGACTGTCTGCCGGCCGGAAAGTGAGAGCAGATCACAGCGGTGACGTCACCGCTGCACTCTGCTCTCACTGTACGGCCGGATCTGTCAGAGCAGGAAGCGGACGGCAAGGGACCGGACGGACATCAGATGGTGAGCATGTACGGTTTGTTTTTTTTTACTTTTACGCTGGTAACCACGGTAAACATCGGGTTACTAAGCGCGGCCCTGCGCTTAGTAACCCGATGTTTACCCGGGGACTTCGGCATCACTCCAGCGCCGTGATTGCAACGTGTGACCGCAGTCTACGACGCTGGAGCGATAATCATACGATCGCTGCGACGTCACGGATCGTGCCGTCGTAGCGATCAAAATTGCACCCTGTGACGGTACCCTTAGGGGTGAGTAAAGTTCAACTCATCCTGGCAGCAGGACTCAGTGCTGGCGCCCGCACAGTATCAGAAGCGATCAACCTACAGATTAACCCCATATCTGCTGTCAAATTGCATTATTTTTCATGCCTGGTTCCCTTTAACTCCTTGTTGCGGCAAAAAAAAAAAAAGTTAAGGAGTTGTTAAGGTGCATGTGATGCATAATGTGCTTTCTAATTGGCACCCCTCCTGCCATACACATGAAGAAGATCAATCTGTTATTACTACTCAGGAAATAATTTGAACAAGAGAACAGCAATTCAGTGAAATTAAAAATGCCTGTGCTGTAATTACAATGTACTTCTTACTTTTCTTTATTTTTTTGATTGATCTCAGTTACTTGGTGAAGAGAAGACCATTTCGGCTAAATATGCAGAAGAACGTGACCGTGCTGAAGCAGAAGCTCGTGAAAAGGAGACCAAAGCTCTCTCTTTGGCACGTTCCTTGGAAGAGGCCCTAGAATTAAAGGCTGAGTTAGAAAGGCACAACAAGCAGCTGCGCACAGAGATGGAGGACTTGGTTAGCTCCAAGGATGATGTTGGAAAGAGTGTAAGTATGCAACTCTGATTATGCATTGTGTGAGGTGTTGGCATGTGGTGTTTTGCATGACTGGTTTATCACTAAAAGCAGAAATGGCATCCAAGACCCACCCGGCTGTTCTCCACTCGCTGCTCTGCTGTAACTTTACAATAGATAATTCAAGGTCTGTTGTAACAGCAGAGCACAGCGGAGCATTGTGTCTCGGCTGAAGTGTATATAATGTAAAACCTCTAGAGTGTGTGTGTGTGTGTATGTATATGTATGTGTATATATATATATATATATATATATATATATATATATATATATATATATATATATATATATATATATATATACATACATACATACATACATACATACATACATACATACATACATACATACATACATACATACATACATATACACATATTCTCTATATATATATATATATATATATTCATAATCTATGTGTGTGTGTATATATATATATATATATATATATATATATATTCATAATCTATGTGTGTGTGTGTGTATATATATATATATATATATATATATATATATATATATATATATATATATATATATATATATTCTATGTATATATAGAGAGAGAGAGATATAGAGATATATATATATATCTGTCTGCCTGCTACAGGGCACCTGAAATGTATGATTGAATATACTGTGTATATCTATTGAGCAGCACTCACAGGTTTACCAAATTATAGCCTATGCCTGAACACAATGAGTATTGTGGAGGAGTAAACGGGGAATAGATCAACACGTACTATCTTATTACTCTATTAGTTGACATCCAGTACAAATCTGCTGTGCTCTACTTTGCTGTCTTCACAAGAGGTTGAAAGGCATAAGCACTGATAAACAGCAGTCCTTCCACTCTTAAACATCAATAATCTTAAACTGCAAGTACCAATCTATACAGTTATATAGCAGAACATAAAAATCACCCATTTTACAGCTTTTTATGTGCCATGGAATTTTTGGCTTTACCTAATTGATGTTAGCTGGGCTTAGCTCCGTTCTGCTGTGCATTTACAGCAGAGCTTAATGGCACTGTGAGCTGCTTTGTGAAGGCAAAAGCAGAGCATAGTGTAGCACAGCTGAACGCTCCTTGATGCTAGGTAAATCGCATGAAGCAGCGAGCAGAATGCAATCTGGTTCACAGTTGATATTTACCTTTTTTTTGTATGACTCCATAATGTACTCAGCATGCACGTTGAAAGCCCGAAATACCACTGTTGTGCCCTACACTGGCTTCTAAAAAAAGGGAAAAAAGTTACAAAAGTGAAAAGCACACCAATCCGTATTAATAAAAAGAATGTATTATTGTAGAAAATGCACAATTAAAATCAATTAAACACAACATGACCAATAACACTGCCTCAAGAATATCAAATGATTAAGAAAATGCTATGACATTATAAAGTCTCTGGGAACAAAAATAGTATGTAGGAATATATGTAACTCTATAATAATAATAAAAAAAAAAGTTTAGAATGTGATCACTAACATTAAACTGACCAGAGCAAATGTAACAATACTACATGGCAACCTGCAATAAATATGGCATATACAGTTAGTCCTCGGTTTACGACGGTCGCGAGTTACGTTGTTTCGTAGTTACGACGCTTTATACGACGCCTCATTCCGACTTACACGGTTTTGCGTCATAAGTTGAACTACGTGCAGCTGCGGAAGAATAGAGTCCAGTACTGTACCTGGTTACACGAGGAAAACGAGTCTCCTGCACGCCATAAGACCCTTCATTATGGCTCCCAAACGTAAGCTAGACTCATCTGATACCAGTGCATCAAAGAAAAGGAAGGCCATCACCATGGAGGTGAAAGTGGATATCATAAGGTGATCTGATAAGGGGGAAACACCATCAGAAATTGGCAGGTCATTAGGACTTAGTCGTTCGACTGTCGCTACGATTATCAAGGATAAAGATCGTATCCTTGAACATGTGAAAGGATCTGCTCCTATGAAAGCGACAGTGATAACAAAGCGGCTTAGTGGGCTTATTGAGATGGAAAGATTATTGGTGCTTTGGTTGGAAGACCAAAATCAAACACCGTATCCCTGTGAGCTATATGGTTATTTAGGAGAAGGCTAGGCGACTGTTTGAGGTGTTGAAAAGGGGGAAGGAAGTGAAAGTGAAGTATTTATGGCGAGTAGGGGTTGGTTTATGAGTTTTAAGGATCGTGCCAATTTCCATAACATTAAAGTGCAAGGTGAAGCTTTGGCTGAGATAATTGAGGAGGGTGGTTACTGTGCTCAACAAGTGTTCAACGTGGATGAGACAGGCTTGTTTTGGAAACGTTTGCCTAACCGTACGTACATCGCCAAGGAGGAGAAGTCAGCACCAGGTCAAAAAGTTGGCAAGGAGAGAATGACTTTGCTTCTTGGGGGCAATGCTGCTGGCGACTACAAACTGAAGCCCATGCTGGTGTATCAGGCTGAGAATCCAAGGGCACTCAAGGGCATTTCAAAGGGTCAACTACCAGTCATCTGGAAGTCTAATAGGAAGGCATGGGTGACACTTCAGTGTTTGATGACTGTTTCACCAACCATTTTGTGCCAGGCGTGGAGCGGTATTGTCAGTGCTACATTTAAGGCCTACTACCTCCGAAGGGTCATTGGTAATGCTTTAGCAGCAACTGAAAAGAATTAGGACTTGACTCTAAAGGACTTTTGGGAAAACATACAACATCCTTGATGCTGTGAATAACATTGCTGATTCCTGGGATGAGGTTAAGCAGACCAGTATGAATGGTGTGTGGAAAAAACTGTGTCCCCAGTTTGTGAATGATGTCACAGAGGTCCAAGAGTCAGTGACTAGTGTCATAGAGAACGTTGTTATGAGTAAGACAATGAATTTGGAGGTGATGTCACAGAGCGACTGGCATCTCATGGAGAGGAGTTATCTGCTGAGGACCTTATTCAACTGGAGAAGCAGATGATGGAGGAAGACATACAAACCCCAGAACCTAAGAGATTTACAAGGCAGGGCTTGGCAGGAGGTTTTGCCCTGATACAGGAAGGGTTGTCAAGGTTAGAGGCTGAGGATCCCAACATGGAAAGGTACACTAGGGTTGCCAGAGGAGTAATGGATTCCCTTAGGTGTTACAAGGAGATCTTGGAGGAGAAGATGGTCTCCTTCCAAACTAACCTGCAGCAGTACTTCAAGAAGGTAGAGAGGCCTGCAAAAGATCCTGTGCCTGTACCCTCTACCTCACCTGCCCCTCTTAACTCACCTGCCCCTCTTGACTCACCTACCCCTCTTGACTCGCCTACCCCAGTATCTCCAGCACCTTCTGCAGCTTCCTCCCAATAAGCCTGTTCTCTCTTTGGAATTATCTTTGTTTATTCCAGTACACTGTTTATTACTGTTACAGCACTTACAGTACAGTATTTCATTATTAAACGTCCTGTACTGCACAATTTTACTGTACTTATGTTTATTGATTATGTAGGGTACTGTTAGGATAGGTGTTTGGATAGGCTAAGTGTTTGCAGTACTGTACTGTTATGGTACAGTACTGTATGAACGTATGGTCCAACTTACGTCGTTTACGACGCCGCGTAAGAACGGATCAACGTCGTAAGTTAAGGACTACCTGTATATGATACAGGTGCTACTCACAAAATTAGAATATCAGCAAAATTAATTTTTCACTTCAATACAAAAAGTGAAACTCTGATATTATAGTCAATACAAACAGTGATCTATGTCAAGTGTTTATTTCTGTTAAAGATTGACTTACAGCCAATGAAAAGCCAAAAGTCGTCATCTCAGTAAATTAGAACAATTAACAAAAAACACCTGCAAAGGCTTCCTATGCGTTTAAAAAGGTCTCTTAGTCTGTTTCAGTAGGCGCCACAATCATGGGGAAGACTGCTGACTTGACAGATGTCCAGAAGGCAGTCATTGACACAAGGAGGGTAAGCCACAAAAGGTCATTGCTAAAGAAGCTGGCTGTTCACACAGTGCTGTATCCAAGCATATTAATGGAGAGTTGAGTGGAAGGAAAAAAGTGTGGTAGGAAAAAAGTGCTCAAGCAGCCTGGATAACCGCAGCCTTGAAAGGATTGTTAAAAAAGGGCCATTCAAAAATTTGGGGGGAGATTCACAAGGAATGGACTGCTGCTGGAGTCATTGCTTCAAGAGCCACCACACACACGTATCCAAGACATGAACTACAAGTGCCACATTCCTTGTCAAGCCACTCATGACTAATAGACAACACCAGAAGCGTCTTACCTGGGCCAAGGAGAGAAAAAAAGAACTGGACTGTTGCTCAGTGGTCCAAGGTGTTTTCAGATTAATGTAAATCTTGCATTTCATTTGGAAATCAAGGTCCCAGAGTCTGGAGGAAGAGTAGAGAGGCCACAATCCAAGCTGCTTGAGGTCTAGTGTGAAGTTTCCACAATCAGTGATGGTTTGGGGAGCCATGTCATCTGCTAGTGTAGGTACACTGTGTTTTATCAAGACCAAAGTCAGCGCAGCCATCTACCAGGAAACTTTAGAGCAATTCATGTTGCTCTCTGCCGACAAGCTTTTTGGAGATGAAAATGTATTTCTCCAGCAGGACTTAGCACCTGTCCACTGCCAAAAGTACCAATACCTGGTTTACAAACCACAGTATCACTGCTTGATTGGCCAGCAAACTCGCCTGACATTAACCCCATAGAGAATCTATGGGGTATTGTCAAGAGGACGATGAGACACCAGACCCAACAATGCAGATGAGCTGAAGGCTACCTGGCCTTCCATAACACCTCAGCAGTGCCACAGGCTGATCGCCTCCATGCCCTGACCAAGTATTGAGTGCATTTGCTGAACATACATTTCAGTAGGCCAACATTTCAGATTTTATAATAAATTTTTGAGCTGGTATTATAAAGTATTCGAATTTACTGAGATAATGACTTTTGGGTTTTCATTGGCTGTAAACCATAATCAACATTAACAGAAATAAACGTGAAATAAATCACTGATTGTAATTACTCTATATAATGAGTTTAACTTTTTGTATTGAAGGACTGAAATTAACTTTCTATAAATATGTGGCACTACCTAAAAATCTATAATGCTAATCATTTTAAGGGTTCAGCAGTACGGGATACAGAGACCAGAATAAATATAGCAGGCAAGTCACAGAAAACTATCCCCACGCGTATCGCTGCAAACAGCTTCCTCAGGGGAAGTGCAAGCATGCATAAAGTCCCAGAATAACAAAGTATCAATTAAATGAGTGATTATCGTTGGTGGGGAATACGGTCTGTCATCGGAAATCCATTGACCAATTACATTGCGCATTCGCTGTAGTGGTTGCAACGAGCCAAGGGCAAAGCATATTTGCTCAGATCTCGTAATGTCTACGTGAAGATGTTTTACAAGAAAAATGCTTTAGTGAATTAAATTTGAAGCAAGTGAATCAAGAGATGAACAATGCTTTGATTTTAGTAGATCAATATAAAGGGAATACATCCTATAAGACCCAGCCATAATAAAGTCAATTAATATTTACCATGTGTACATGAAAAGTATGAATAATTACACCAAAGCGCATTTGCAACAGGATCGATCAGGTGTAATTCATGGCAGGTCTCATAGCCCATGCTTGGTGCATTCACAATATCACAAATCTATTACTAAAAATATGTATAATGTATCTGTGATATAATACAATACCTCAAGAAAAAGGAGGACTTAAAAATGGTACACAGGTTTATCAAAGCTCACATATAGATATCCCCGTTAAGAAAATGGAAAGGTTAAATAGACACAAGGATGATTTGAAAGAACATTTTAATATATTACATCCCTATGAAGATAAATATATTTTATAACTCAGACCATCAATGATACGATAAGTGATGTCCTTAAATAAATGTACATATAATCAAAATATTAATGCATTTAGATGAAGTGCATATAAATCTCCATAAGCGAAAAACAAGGTAACCTATATAGACCTCTATATAAAACCTCAATGATCCAGACAGTCTTAGAAAGAAGAATGAATATATCTTGTATTACCAGCATTCTCTTTGGGAATATACATGTGTAAGGGCACAAGTGGATTGTAAGAGGAACTCTCCACAACAAAGTGGTGCCAAGTAGTCACAGTATGATATAAAAGGACAATATATTGAATAATCATGATCCCACAACTAATGTATGTAATAAATACTCTGTTATGGGTAGAGCAGAGGAAAGGAGAACCTTTCAAAAACCATTATCCAGTAATAAACTACAAATTGCCGGAGGGCTGGATGCTTCTTGAGACGACCATTGAAATCTGCAGCATGATCGTTGCTGGTCAGAATGGTCTTACATGCTGCAAGCAGAGGCGACTTTTTCTGTAGCACTGGAGGAACGCAGTGGGTCTGAGACTGGCCAGATCCAGCCAGCTTCATTGCTACATTTATAGTCTCTAAATCGGTCACCCCTTGCCCAGTATCTTGTCCACCTCTGACTGTTTGCACGTTGCTTTTTTTTGCGTTTTTTTTTTTTTTGTGCTCGCAAAACCCGCTCTCTGCCAGTAAGGCTATGTGCCCACGTTGCGAATTTGTGTGCGGATTTTTCCGCACGGTTTTTGAAAAATCCGCATGTAAAACGTTTTGTGCGGATTTCACCTGCCGTTTTACACCTGCGGATTGCTATTATGGAGCAGGTGTAAAACCCTGCGGAATCCGCACAAAGAATTGACATGCTGCAGAAAATACCACGCAGCGTTTCCGCGCTGTATTTTCCGCACCATGGGCACAGCGGATTTGGTTTTCCATAGGTTTACATGGTACTGTAAACCTGATGGAAAACTGCTGCGAATTCGCAGCGGGCAATCCGCTGCAGATCTGCAGGCAAATCCGCACTGTGTGCACATAGCCTAAAGAAGCCGCTTCCAAAATATAACAGGTTTTGCTGCACTTTTGTGTTTCTGCTTATTTGCACTTACTCATTGGTTTAAAGTTGAAAGTGACATGCTGCAGTTTGCAAAACCTAAAGTTTTTCAAATCGGACAGGGAAAAAAATGTACATGAGATATCTGAAGTTTTGTTGGTACTGTAAATTCAGCTTAAAATTTGCAAAAAAAACAATGTGTGAACATAGCCTTACACAGCAAAGGTGACCACCAAACTAGGCCACAAGCAGTACACTGTTCAGTAAAGAGAGGATTTTAAAATGTTAGAGATTTTAATAAAAGGTTAATTACGAAATGCCTTGTTTTAACAAGCACTTCTCAAGTTCACCCATTTAAGAAGTTGAGACAATCCCTTTAAGCTACATCTTCATCTAGTTTGTACGGGACATAAGGAAAGCATGTGACCTTTTGTAGTGCAACCATTCCGTTTACTTTTGTGTTTTAAATTGCAGCCAGGCACATACAGCCTTATATCTTGTATAGAACATGTTGGAGTTTTGTCTACATAAGTTTGTCGGTGGTGTTGTTTTTTTTGACTCAGGTTCATGAATTAGAAAAGTCGAAGAGGGCATTGGAACAACAAGTAGAAGAAATGAAGACTCAATTGGAAGAACTTGAAGATGAATTACAAGCCACAGAAGATGCCAAGTTGCGCCTAGAAGTTAACCTGCAAGCGATGAAGGCACAGTTTGACAGGGATCTGCAAGGACGAGATGAGCAGAGTGAAGACAAGAAGAAACAACTTGTCCGACAAGTGAGCCATTTCATGCATTCTGTTCATTGGTCCTTTAATGACATTACATGCATATCAAATTTAAAAATGCCTAAACAATCTGATTTCCCAACTTTAATTTTTATTTCCAAAACCTAAGGTTTTACTGTGATAAAAAAAAAAACTTCTAAATTAAACCTAAATCAAGTGGATATTCCCAAGGCTGCAGTGTTTTAACACTTGAATATTGTACCTTCCTACCTCTTGTAACCCTAATAAACTTTCAGGTTAAAGAAATGGAAGCGGAGCTTGAGGACGAAAGAAAGCAACGTTCCTTGGCTGTAGCATCCAGAAAAAAGCTTGAAATGGATCTAAAAGACTTGGAGGGACAAATTGACTCTGCAAATAAAAATAGAGAAGAAGCAATTAAACAATTGCGCAAACTGCAGGTAATAATCTTACGTCTTGGGTTGGTGCATGCATGTAAGTTCACTTCATAATGCTTGTTAAACATTGAGTACTGTGGTTAATAAATCATTGCCCTCCTACACCGTTGCCGCCTTTTTTTGTTTTTCTTAAATTAATGTTGCCTGTATTACTTAGGCTCAAATGAAGGATTACCAAAGAGAGTTGGAAGACACCAGAGCATCCAGGGATGACATTTTAAGTCAATCAAAAGAAAATGAAAAGAAACTGAAAAGTATGGAGGCAGAGATGATTCATATGCAGGAGGTAAAATAATGAATGGGCTGGAATCACGTTTGGTGACATTTGTGTTATGCTTTTCATTTTTTTAATTTTTTTATTCTGTGTTAATCAGAAAAATCGACTTTAACCCCTTTACAACCTTAAACAAATCCATACATCCATGTAGGCTGGTACTAGGCGACCTTGGCCGTATGGATATGTCCTGTGGACTTTGTGCGTACAAAGGCTAATTCTGACAGCGAACGCCCAGCACTCAGTACCAGAAGTGCTGCCAGCACTGCACCCAGACTCTAATCCCCTAAATGCTGCTATGGCCAGGCAGAATAAAGGAAGCCTCCCTCTGCCCTTGGATCGGAGACCCTGATACATCATCGCGAGGTTCCAATCGTTGTGATGGTGACCTGATGCCGTCATGACATCTGAATCGACAGGCACTAGCAAGTTAGTTGGATCATACACAGTGCATGATCTAACAAATGTGTGTCTACAGCACATGAAATATAAAAAAAAAACATTCAAGTTGTAAAACAGGATTTCTGGTATTTTTGAAAAGAGATAATCAGTGCACCTCTTAACAATGCAATTAAAATGTACTTAAATAGGGCTACCCAAAAATGGTGTAAATGAAAGCTGCAGTTAGCCATGCAGAAGATATAATTGTATATATTATATAATTTATTTATTTTTTGGCTTGTTTTAAATTCTATAGATTACATAATCTATTGAGTCATAAGTTTTATTGCATGTTGACCACCATAAATGGAACCTAATGGCAGAATTAATGGTTGCCATTCAATACTTTGCCATAGACTTTCACTGTACCATATAAAGGTTTGTCTACAGTGCATTACAAGCTATTGTAGGGTAATATGAGAACTCTCGTTTTGATGCTCTGCTGGGAGCCATCATAGGTGTCCTGCCAAGACATTGCCATAAGCATGAGCAATTTTGTTACCGATGCTATGACCAGAAATGTTTCTTTGGTCTCTTTGCCTTGGTATAATAAAACTGTTATTAGGCCCCTCCATGCAGCACTCCACAAAGGTTTGGCCATTTTATTTTTAACAGTTTCCTGAACACAACAATACATCCTACATCGGGTGCGGTTGTAGGTTAACCAGCTAATCGCTGCTGTGTTAACCAATTAATTGGAGCTGTCAGTCTGACAAGACTGTACTTAAATGGTTCGGTTGGACACGTGCATCTACTCTAGACTGTGGCTGGCCTGCCTAAGAACATTATTTCCTCTACATACTGCAGTGCTACAACAAGCGGCCAAGCGATAGCACATTCAGGAAAAAATGAAAAAATAAGGTTTCAATAGCCCTGCCCAACTTTTTACAGCTTAGAAATAGAGAAATCTGTAAGCTAAAGTTGCCAGATCACTTTTACAACATGATGTACACCATTAAAACAAAATCCAAGGGACACTGGGGGAGATGTATTTTCTTTTCCCCTTTGGTTTTTTTTTTTTTTTTTTTTTTTCCGTCAACCACTGTTGAACTTTCACATTTTCAGTTAAATGTGTGTTATTCAAAGCTACAACTTTACTTTTCTGCCAATATAGCCATATGAGGGCTTGCTTTCCGGGTAATGTAAGGACTTAAAAGGAGAGTAAAAACGCATTGCGTGCAACTGGAAGTGGATAACAATTTTGTGACTAAAGGTACCGTCACACTAAACGATATCGCTAGCAATCCGTGACGTTGCAGCGTCCTGGCTAGCGATATCGTTGTGTGTGACACGCAGCAGCGATCAGGATCCTGCTGTGATATCGCTGGTCGTTGATTAAAGTTCAGAACTTTATTTGGTCGTCAGATCGGCGTGTATCGTTGTGTTTGACAGCAAAAGCAACGATACCAGCGATGTTTTACAATGGTAACCAGGGTAATTATCGGGTTACTAAGCGCAGGGCCGCGCTTAGTAACCCGATGTTTACCCTGGTTACCAGTGTAAAATGTAAAAAAACAAACAGTACATACTCAACTTCACGTCCCTTGCCGTCCGCTTCCCGCATTGACTGACTGCCGGCCGTAAAATGAAACCACAGCACAGCGGTGACGTCACCGCTCTGCTGTTAGGGCCGGCGCTCAGTCAGTGCAGGAAGCGGACGGCGAGGGACGTGTGACGGACATCAGAGGGTGAGTATGTACTGTTAGTTTTTTTACATTTTACACTAGTAACCAGGGTAAACATCGGGTTACTAAGCGCGGCCCCGCGCTTAGCAACCCGATGTTTACCCTGGTTACCCAGGGACCTCGGCATCGTTGGTCGCTGGAGAGCGGTCTGTGTGACAGCTCTCCAGCGACCAAACAGCGACGCTGCAGCGATCGGCATCGTTGTCTGTATCGCTGCAGCGTCGCTAAGTGTGACGGTACCTTTACTAATATAGCACCTGTAAATGTCTGTTAGATTTCATTTAGTCTTGGATAAATGCTACATAATGAATTTCCTGGCTTGCAAGCGATCAGTTACCACATAACTAGCGATCAGTTACCACATAACTACTATTTGTGCTTTTTTGTCCTTACTTTAGTGTGGGGGGTAATGGGATCTAAATGTTGCCATACCTGTACTTATCCAGCCCCTTCCCTCAATCTTGGATTCTTAATTACAGGAGCTTGCTGCTGCAGAGCGTGCTAGAAGGCAAGCACAGCAGGAAAGAGATGAACTGGCAGATGAAATTGCCAACAGCAGTGGTAAAGGGTAAGAACATCCATTTGTTAATGATCCCATCCTATGATTAGTAAAAATATTATCTTTCTGAACATCTTCCATGCAGCGTGCTACATTTTGCGCATTATTATAGTGCCAAATGGATATAACTGGACACTAATATTCCTAACCTTAACCTTTAGTGCTCTGGCATTGGAAGAAAAGAGGCGTTTAGATTCTCGTATTGCACAGCTTGAAGAAGAATTGGAGGAGGAACAGGGCAACACTGAATTGGCCAATGACAGACTGAGAAAGGCCACGCTCCAGGTGATTTAATGTTTTCAGTTTATCATTTTGGGGTTTACCAAACTTCAATGACCCTAAGGTCTTGCCTTGTATATTGCTATAAAGGCATGTGGTAATGTATGTGTTGCTTTGCAGGTTCGTTTGTTAAAATTTAGTAGATACATTTTCATGTGAAATTTTTGCTCCTGTATTACAAATATAAATTGATTTGACTTCCACACTGCCCATAGGACACTTTTATGAAACCCAGATCCACAAAAAAAAATCATGTGTATACAGGGGTGCTTCAAACAATGTGGCAAAACAATGTATGATAAAGAGAAAAAAACACCTTGTGTGCTCAGGCTTCAATTAAAGTGTTAGGAATGACTTGAAATATATAGCAAAACCAATACATTAAAACCATTAACAAAAAAAAAACACCAGAAACATGTCCCCATAATATAATAAATATCCACTGCAGCCTACCCACACAGTAATTGAAAAATTTTAATTTTTGAAACGTACTTGTAGATTTACCGTATATACTCAAGTATAAGCCGAGATTTTCAGCCCAAAAAAATAAAGTGCCCCTCTTGGCTTGTACTCGAGTCATTGTTGGCGGGAAGGGGTCGGCGGGTGAGGGGGGAGCGACGATTGTCACATACTCACCTGCTCCTGACGCAGTCCCTGCATGTCCCACGGGTCTTCGGGAGCCGGCAGCTTCTTCCCCTGTTCAGTGGTCATGTGGTGCCGCTCATTGTAATGAATATGGACTCCACTCCCATAGGGGTGGAGCCGCATATTCATTACTGTAATGAGCGGTACCAGTGACTGCTGAACAGATGAAGAAGCTGCCGGCTCCCGGAGACCATCTGTCTGGGAGAAACTGCCAGGGACCGCGCCGGGAGCAGGTGAGTATTTCATATTCACCTTTCCTCGTTCCACCGCCGCCTCGTCTTCCGTGTCCTCTGCAGTGACTGTTCAGGTCAGAGGGCGCGATGACGTGTTAGTGTGCACACCGCCCTCTGCCTGAACAGTCACTGCGGAGAGACTGGACGCTGAGGAGCAGCGGGCAGCAAGAGGTGAGAATGTACATTTTTTTTTTTTTATTATTGCAGCATTATATGTGGCACATTGTTATATGGAGAATCTATGGGGCCATAATGAACTGTATGAAGCATTACATGTGGCACATTGTTATAATGGGGCCATAAAGAACTGTATGGAGCATTATATGTGGCACATTTTTATATGGAGCATCTTATGGGGCCATAATCGGCATTTGTGCATCATTATATGGGCCAAATATCCGTATGGAGCACCTTATGGGGCCATAATCAGCATTTATGCAGCATTATATGGGGCGTATTTTTATATGGAGCATCTTATGGGGCCCATCATGAACTGTATGGAGCAATATATGTGGCTCCTGATTCAATATGGATATTCAAAAACACGTAACCTACCGATGTCTCAATTAATCTTACTTTTATTGGTATCTATGCATTTTCCACCCTAGGCTTATACTCGAGTCAATAAGTTTTCCCAGTTTTTTGTTGCAAAATTTAGGGGGGTTGGCTTATTCTCGAGTATATACGGTAAATGGATTTACTTGTTTTTAACTTCTAATACAGGGGCGTAATGGGTGTGCCCAGATGTCAATTACTGTGGTTCTTTTTCTTCATCATACAAGGACACTTTATATCTTAACTTCCTTTTGTTTCAGAAAACGACACAAGTAGATTAGGCGCAATAAACAAACCCTGACCCTAGCTTTTATATTTAAGCATCGGAGTATGTTTGAAGGACATTGTGAAGGGTAGGGGAGCAGAGTTACCTGTGAAATCGCCTGTTGTGAAGGTTGGGTCCCCTGTTAACCAGCTGTGTATATAGTTACTTGTCGTTGTCCTCCTGCTTCTAAGGAAACTTCCTGTCCCATTAGGATGTTTTCAGAAAAGATGAGCCTTAAGTCCCAGTAGCCAGTGTGAAAACTAGAAGATTACTATTTTTTGTTTCTTGAAGCACTCCTATTAGTTTTTTTCTTGTAATACATTGTAGTCACCATGTATTATAGCACTGGGTACTTACAATTGCTCATTTTGCCTTTCTTCCCAGCTAGTTCTTCTTTTCTCTGCTTTATGTAGAAACAGGATGTATCTTGTCCCTGCAGAAATCATTCCCCTCTTCACCCCCCGACCAGCTGCTGCTGCCTATACCCTGCAATTCACACTTGCAGTGACTTATGACTCATACAGGGACAATAGAAAGTAAATAACTTGGCACTCAACTTGTGTATAGTGATGATTTTAAGAATTAAATATTTATTACTTGGATCGCAGTCCAGCATAAACGTTTCGGTCAAAACAATAAGACCTTCTTCAGTAGACCGACTGCTTGTCAGATTTAGAGGGTCACAGAGTATAGGTGAGATCCTATATATTAATTGTAAATAGACCTCAGATTAATTGGATATGAACGCATGGTTCTTCAAATTGTGGTAAGGTTGGTAACTAAAATAGCCAGGATAGGTATGTATCCCATAGAATGAAAGAGCAGGGTAACTTTCAATGTGCTGGCATATAATGAGTTCCTCACCATAAATGTTATTGTATATAATGGCCAATAGTTACTTGTGTAGTGGCACAAAATTCTATTATGCAAGGTCTCCTTGAGAGTCCTGTAGGATAGGTGCCACTGTGTTACTGGCCCCAATAAGTTGTAAACGGATGGTGTGCATCAACGCAGTGTCCACCGCTGGTTGAATTCAAGTAACTATTGGCCATTATATACAATAACATTTATGGTGAGGAACTCATTATTATATGCCAGCACATTGAAAGTTACCCTGCTCTTTCATTCTATGGGATACATACCTATCCTGGCTATTTTAGTTACCAACCTTACCACAATTTGAAGAACTATGCGTTCATATCCAATTAATCTGAGGTCTATTTACAATTAATATATAGGATCTCACCTATACTCTGTGACCCTCTACATCTGACAAGCAGTCGGTCTACTGAAGAAGGTCTTATTGTTTTGACCGAAACGTTTATGCTGGACTGCGATCCAAGTAATAAATATTTAATTCTTAAAATCATCACTATACACAAGTTGAGTGCCAAGTTATTTACTTTCTATAATCTTACTGGTGTGGGCAACCTATCTTGAGCACCAACACAGCTGTGCCACTATATACTTCATACAGGGACAATTGACCTCCTGTTTCTACATAGAGCTTAGAAGGATTCATCTAGTCAGTTTTTAATCATGTGAGGTCATAGACTTGATGGAGAACAAACCATTTGCAGGGTAGAAAGGCAAAATGAGCAATTTTAAGTACACAGTGGTATGCTTATGATAGATTTATGTAGATGGCTTTATTTTAATAGTATGATTGCAATATATTAAGAGGATAACAATTTTGATGGGAGTGCTTCTTTAACTTCTTTAAAGATTGTAAATGTTTTATTTTTACATCTGACTTTTACATGGCTTCTTTTTGAAAAATTTTTTCTACAATTTTTTTTCCTTACACTGAAACCAAGGTTGACCAGATGAATGCTGATCTGAATGCTGAACGTAGTAATGCTCAGAAGAACGAGAATGCCCGTCAGCAATTAGATCGCCAGAATAAGGAGTTAAAAACAAAGTTACAAGAATTAGAAGGTTCTGTTAAATCTAAATTCAAGGCTTCGATCACCGCTTTGGAAGCAAAGATTGCACAACTGGAGGAACAGCTTGATGCTGAAACAAAGTATGTATTGGTGTGGGCCCATAATTTGCATTGTATACAGTATGTGCAGCATTGAATACATTTGATGCACTAGTTTTTTAACGCAAATTTAATTTTAAAATAGAGAACGACAATCTGCAAGCAAACAAGTACGTCGTACAGAGAAAAAACTCAAGGATGTACTAATGCAAATGGATGATGAAAGGCGTAATTCTGAACAGTACAAAGACCAGGTACTTGGGGGAGCTATATTAAAAAAAAATAAATAAATAAATAAAAAATTATGCCAAAACAATATATTTTTATAATTAGGCAGAGAAAAACAATGTTCGTCTGAAACAGCTAAAGCGCCAGGTGGAAGAAGCGGAAGAAGAGGCTCAACGTTGCAATGCATTGCGCCGTAAACTACAGCGTGAACTTGAGGATGCTACAGAGTCAGCAGATGCAATGAACCGTGAGGTTAATGCACTGAAAAGCAAACTTAGGTATGCAGTCTACTCCAAAGCCTGTTTAATTGTTTTTTTTCATACTGCTATAAGTATTGAAATATAAAACCATTTTAATTTTCAGTCTGGCCCCTAAGTTTAATATAAGGCTGACCCCTGTTGTGTTGATATCCATGTATATGTCTAACTTTTCTGCCTGTGAATGATTATGGAAATGTTAACATATGGTCACAACCAGCTGCTTGTCCAAGCTCCACATCACTGCACTGTGACCTGTGCACAAAACAGCCTTAAAATGCCCTCCCATGGAAATCATTGAGACAGCCCCTGTTGTATAGTGACCACATGGACCATAGACTAACATCTCTAAATGGTGTTGCCCCTTCCCAACATCCACCATACAGGTCCTTCTCAAAAAATTAGCATATAGTGTTAAATTTCATTATTTACCATAATGTAATGATTACAATTAAACTTTCATATATTATAGATTCATTATCCACCAACTGAAATTTGTCAGGTCTTTTATTGTTTTAATACTGATGATTTTGGCATACAACTCCTGATAACCCAAAAAACCTGTCTCAATAAATTAGCATATCAAGAAAAGGTTCTCTAAATGACCTATTACCCTAATCTTCTGAATCAACTAATTAACTCTAAACACATGCAAAAGATACCCGAGGCTTTTAAAAACTCCCTGCCTGGTTCATTACTCAAAACCCCCATCATGGGTAAGACTAGCGACCTGACAGATGTCAAGAAGGCCATCATTGACACCCTCAAGCAAGAGGGTAAGACCCAGAAAGAAATTTCTCAACAAATAGGCTGTTCCCAGAGTGCTGTATCAAGGCACCTCAATGGTAAGTCTGTTGGAAGGAAACAATGTGGCAGAAAACGCTGTACAACGAGAAGAGGTGACCGGACCCTGAGGAAGATTGTGGAGAAGGACCGATTCCAGACCTTGGGGAACCTGAGGAAGCAGTGGACTGAGTCTGGCGTGTGCAGGAAATGGGCTACAGGTGCCGCATTCCCCAGGTAAAGCCACTTTTGAACCATAAACAGCGGCAGAAGCGCCTGACCTGGGCTACAGAGAAGCAGCACTGGACTGTTGCTAAGTGGTCTCAAGTACTTTTTTCTGATGAAAGCAAATTTTGCATGTCATTCGGAAATCAAGGTGCCAGAGTCTGGAGGAAGACTGGGGAGAAGGAAATGCCAAAATGCCTGAAGTCCAGTGTCAAGTACCCACAGTCGGTGATGGTGTGGGGTGCCATGTCAGCTGCTGGTGTTGGTCCACTGTGTTTCATCAAGGGCAGGGTCAATGCAGCTAGCTATCAGGAGATTTTGGAGCACTTCATGCTTCCATCGGCTGAAATGCTTTATGGAGATGAAGATTTCATTTTTCAGCACGACCTGGCACCTGCTCACAGTGCCAAAACCACTGGTAAATGGTTTACTGACCATGGTATTACTGTGCTCAATTGGCCTGCCAACTCTCCTGACCTGAACCCCATAGAGAATCTGTGGGATATTGTGAAGAGAAAGTTGAGAGACGCAAGACCCAACACTCTGGATGAGCTTAAGGCCGCTATTGAAGCATCCTGGGCCTCCATAACATCTCAGCAGTGTCACAGGCTGATTGCCTCCATGCCACGCCGCATTGAAGCAGTCATTTCTGCCAAAGGATTCCCGACCAAGTATTGAGTGCATAACTGAACATTATTATTTGATGTTTTTTTTGTTTGGTATTAAAAAACACTTTTTTATTTGATTGGTCGGGTGAAATATGCTAATTTATTGAGACAGGGTTTTTTGGGTTATCAGGAGTTGTATGCCAAAATCATCAGTATTAAAACAATAAAAGACCTGACAAATTTCAGTTGGTGGATAATGAATCTATAATATATGAAAGTTTAATTGTAATCATTACATTATGGTAAATAATGAAATTTAACACTATATGCTAATTTTTTGAGAAGGACCTGTACATGTGTGCCACAGCGGGCAAGGAGTTCCCGCAAACCAGTAGTGATGGAAGCATTCATAAGCACAGCTAATGCCATCAGTAGAGGGTGTCGGTGGTATTTTATGGCTGACACCCTGCTATAATGGCTGCATCTAGATAACTTCTTGGGGGAGTGGTGGAAGAGCATTCCCTCACTTAGATGACACCCTGTTGCTACAGCAGCATGAAGATGAGGTTAAATGAGCCCCTCTGATATCCATTGGCACCCTTCAATTGCCGGCTGTCATGGCTACTTTTGGCCAAGTAATGGCTTGCTTGTCTGCCATATACAGGGCCTTGCTGTGCAACAGTGAAAATTCCAGTCCCATATTGGGACTAAGAAAAAAAAAATGTAAACCCATTAATATTGCTGCAGCTGATATGACCTGGGCTAAAAAACTGTCCTATTAACTCGCAGAGTGAACACCGTAACAAAACATACACACAAAAAGTGGCTTTATTATGAAACTGGAATAAAGCGGAAAAAAACGCTGAAAAGTCGTCTTGATCTGAAAAAACCCTCATACAGTACTGTCGGCAGAATATGAAAAGTTGTGTTCTTGTATGGCCATGATTTTTAGAGCTACATTTTTGGGAAGGCATTTGGTGTGCAAAAGTATCCCCACCATGTGCCCCACAGTAGTGTCTATCCATATATAGGGTATTGCTGTAATTGGGAGAACTGGCTGAATATATTATGTGGGGCACTCCAGATCTTTGTGTTTGTTGTTTTTTTTTTTTGTTTTGTTTTTTTTTTTCTCTCTCCAAAAAGCCCTATGGTAAATAATGTAATGACACTTACTGGGTAAAAGTGCTCATTACACCTTAGATACATTCCAGGAGGGATGGGGTCACTTTGCGGGTATCATCTGCAGGGCACCTGAGGTACAAGAATAGCAGGCACAGTAACTTTTTTCTGGAGGAGATGATTTACAGATTGTGGGGTCCATTTCTTCCTGTTTCCTCTTCAAAATCAGAAATCTGGGGCTAATGCATAATTTTATTTAAAATTAAAACTTGGCTTGTTTTCATGTCCCAGTGTTTTAAAATTCTGTGAAGCACCTATGGGTTCAAAATGTTCAACACACCCATAGGCTTCTTGTGGGATGGGGGTTCTGGTCCCTGAAATCTCAGGGGCTCTGTGAGTGGCACAAACAAACTATTTATGCCTCATTTGCTCTCAATAAGCCAATAGCAATTTCTTTAGTTTCTTGTCCCAGTGTTATAAACTTTTGTGAAGTGACTGCATTCAAAATGATCACGATACACTGCTCAAGTGACCATTTAGGAGCGGTCACTTGGGGATGGAGGAGTTTCTGGTGTTTTGACACCTCATGGTTTTTTTTGCTTCCTATGCCTCCATAGATTTATGGATATGTAGTTACCACTTAAAGCAATATAAATTTTGTGTTAGTAGTGCGCTGGCAACACAATATCAGAAATCGCATAACCTGTATGATGGGTCACATGAGGGAGGATTTTTAGTTTTGTTAACAAAATAAAGCATATATTGATACATTTTTCATGTAATCGGTGTTCAAAATAGTCCAAATTAAAAAAAAAAAAAAAAAAAAAAATGGATTAAGAATAGAACATTAGTGTTACCGAAAACCATCCACCCTAAACGAAGCTGCTCCGGCAGTCTGTGATGCTATGGCTATTTAGGTTTGAGGCCAGTGTTTGCCTATTCTCGGTGCCATCTTTCTGGTACATGGCCTAGTGTTGCCATTGAGAAAAAGGCGGGTTGTTTGGCTTGTAATAAAGCAAAACTTTCTGGCATGAAATATGAATAATTACTACATTTATCAGCATTTCCCTACAAAGTGCTAGACCTGGCAGGCTGTTTGGGCAGCACACCCTAGATATCTGTGGGGCTGCATTACTGGGACTCATTTCTCTGCACTTATTCCTGCTCAATATTCAAACAGATTATTTTTTGGGCACCTTGTGATACAATTGTTGATTTGTATGTAGGTTGGTTATCAATTGGGGTCTGAAGTGGGAAAGACCACATCTGAGCAGAGATGCCAACCGCGCCTCGTATCTGGGCACATATAGACTATAAATCTCTACAGCATTCTAGTCTATCGTATGTACATGTGTGTCCACCATAACTTGGAGTGCGGTTTTATAGTGCACATTTACACAGGTTTGATGGGAAGTTTACCTTTCTAATTACAGTAAAAGTAGTTTTTAAAGGGAAGTTTAACCTCTCTAACCCCACCCATGTGACTGACCACTTTGTGCACACTCTATATTGGCAGGTTTGTCACAGTGATGAAGGTGGGGTTACACAGTGCAGTGGATTACCATTGCAGGACTAGGTGGCCTGTCTCATGATCTGCTACAAAAATGCTGATTTATGTTGAAAACCTAGTAGTAATCCAAGCATTGAGACCGCTGGAATCGGGCTATCTGCCCACCTACATTATGCTGCTCTCCTATTAAATGGCAATAACCTGCTGACAGGTTGCCTTTAAATTGTATTTTTTGTTTATATATTGCAATGAAATATGATAAGTTTTAGTACATCTTTTGTTTTTAATGTATCGTAATTTGTCCTTCTCTTCAGACGTGGTGATGTACCATTTGTAACAAGACGTGTTGGCAGAAAAGGAGTTGACGAAGCATCTGATGAAGATTTGGATACTAAAATGGATTCTGGGGATTTAAAATCTACTGACTAGGGATTTTAACCATCCACTTGTTAGAGGGGAGAGTGACAAAATTGTCTTACTTTCTTAAAGCCATAATTTGATGAATAGCAATCACTTTCCATGTAATGTGTGACTTGCATCCAGACTTTAAGTTACAGATGTGGGGTGGAGGTTTCGGCACTTTTTGTAATAAAATGA
The DNA here is from genome assembly GCF_051348905.1 of Ranitomeya variabilis. NCBI lineage: Eukaryota > Metazoa > Chordata > Amphibia > Anura > Dendrobatidae > Ranitomeya > Ranitomeya variabilis. Next base: position 117,421,316 of record NC_135239.1, on the reverse strand, counting down.
TTTTGTTTAAAGGGGTTGTCTGGTCACAGAAGAAGTGTGCAGTCTGTGACAATCACTTGTATTCCCCCTTGTAAGTTGGCGGTCACGTGATTGCTTGCATGAGTTTTGCATACTTACATTCAAGCAATCATGTGACCTCACCTTCTTAAATCGGGGAACTTATGACAGAACCCATCGCACACTGTCTGCGGTCAGTGACCGCAGACTTTTCTTTTTAGACTGGGAAAACCTCTTGGGTCTACGTTGATTATTTTGATTCAAAGTGTCCTTTTCCTCCTACACATTCTAGAAAACTTCAGTCTTTATTGCTAACATTTCTGTTGAATATGCTGTTTTGCCAAAATACACTGTAATTGGAAAGTCAAATAAGGACCAAATATTTAGGGTTTAGATCACATTTTTATATTACAAATGTTTTGTATACGTGAAGGTAAATAAGGGATAAATTGTTTATATAAATCTAACTGGAGAATTAGCTGTCCTGTACCACTTATATGAACTAATATACTGTGCACTCATTTTAATGGTCAAACAATTTTCAAATGCTTTTTTGCATCACTGCCAGTCAGCAATGATCATGGTGAATGAATACAGGGTGCGGTTCCTTGTGAAACCGAACAGTCTTTAAACGTCTGCACACTTTAGAGAAGTATTGTCAGATTATCCTGTATAATGCAAGTGCCTTTATGCTGCAGTCTGTTTGCATACAGACTTGAGGAACCAGAAGTTGGATTTTGCTATTGCCTATAATAAATGACAAGTACTGCAGGTTGTGTCCATTTACATTAATTCATAATCTGATTCTTTGGGCTGATTACATCATACATCCTTTTTACATTTCCATGGACATTTTTCAGAACCTTACCAAGCTGATTTCAGTGTTCTGCAGAAAAATACGACTGCTGGTAAGTAGAGATGAGCGAATTTGATCTAGTCCCTTCTTATAAGTTATAGCCCTTGCCAAATAAGCTACAGCGGGAACCTGGATAAATGGAACTAGCCGGCTGATCGGCGCCGCAGCTGCATGTGTCGCGGCTGTGTGACATTCACCACACATGCCTGGATTGCCCAACACACAGGCTTTCCATGCATGTGTTGACCGTGAAACAGCCGCAACACATACAGCTCGGAGCTGATCAGCCGGCGTGCTCCATATATCTGTGTTTCCGCTGTAGTTTATATGGTAAGCGCTATTGCTTGCTGCATAAACAGGGACCTGAACAAATTCGCTCATCTCTACTGGTAAGAAGGAAGACAAATTTTAGATAATTATTGGTGATGAACCAACGTGCTCGGGTACTATAACCGTATCCTCATTGTGCTTGAATACTATGTTCGAGTCACCGTGGCTGAATATCTTTCATCTGTTAGACAGCTGCAACACATGTAGGGATTGCCTAACAGCCGCGAGATATGTAGCAGCTCTAACATGGTATTCAAGCATGCCGAAGATACTCTGTTGGCACCCGAGCATCCTCTAACACCTTATCCGAGCACTTTGGCTCAGCACTAATGACTATCCAGATCTTAAACTGTGAGAAGAGAATTTCCTAACGGTCATGCGCACAATTACTTTGTTTGCTCTCACTGTAAAGGTGACTGTGTCCGACTCACTGTGGGAGATTTGGGAGACAGTTATACATTTAGATTGTCTGCTAGTTCAGGCCATTGCTACATATATTAAAGACTCTGCTTTCATACAATCCTAGTACCCAAGCACAGAAACCTCACAATCCATTGGGTCTAGCACTGATACTCCACTATTGCTTCTGATGTCTGTTCAGCTTACATGTCTACCTTGCGGTAGCCGCCGAGCTACATTGCTTTCAATCTGTCAATGTTAGGGTACCGTTACACTAAAACGATTTACCAACGATCACGACCAGCGATACGACCTGACCGTGATCGTTGGTAAGTCGTTGTGTGGTCGCTGGAGAGCTGTCACACTCTCACTGTCAGCTCTCCAGCGACCAACGATGCCGAAGTCCCCGGGTAACCAGGGTAAACATTGGGTTACTAAGTGCAGGGCCGCACTTAGTAACCCGATGTTTAACCTGGTTACCATTGTAAATGTAAAAAAAAAAAAAAACTACATACTTACATTCCGATGTCCGTCAGGTCCCTCGCCGTCTGCTTCCCGCACTGACTGTGTCAGTGCCGGCCGTAAAGCACAGCGGTGACGTCACCGCTGTGCTCTGCTTTTACTTTACGGCCGGCGCTCACAGTCAGTGCGGGAAGCAGACGACGGGGGACCTGACGGACATCGGAATGTAAGAATTTTTTGTTTTGTCTCCCTTCACTCCCCACCTGGGGTTCACATTTTCTGAAAGGGGACAACTACATTTTACTGTATGATCCAGTTAAATAAAAGCATTTACCTCCCAGGCCATTGATGTGGTCATGTCACATGACACTAACCCGTGCCTGCTTATCGACAACGGCAATCTCTATTCCGTCAGAAAACATCTTCTTTGACAGCATGCGACTACCTGCAGACAGTGCTAATATTGCTAAAATGGATCTTGTAATTATATGGTGGGATTTTGTTCCTGTAACCCCACCTCCCCATCTACACCAGTTTCTTTCATTACACAGGTCAACAAAAAAAAAAAAATTTTCTGGTGTCCTAAATATTTTAATGAATTTGGGGTATTTTTGGGGTGCTGATTCTGAATATGCTATCAGTTTTGCCAGATTGGCTCAAGTTTTTGACATTTTTGGTATCTTATTTATAGCACTTGTTGGTAAATGCGACGCATCATCTCATTAATTTCTTTGGATTAGTACTTGAACTGAGCAGTTCTCAATATAGTTTTGTGTTAATTAGTGTTCTAAAAGTTTGTTCATAGCTTGATTTTTGCACTAACTTTATGTTGTTGTCTGTTTTCCAGTGAAAAGCATGAACTCATCAAGAAGAAGTTGTCTTAACGATCCAGACTCATTCTGTTACATTTGTGGTGAATACACACTGCCAAAACATAGAAGAAACATAACAGACTTCGTAAAAAAAGTGTATTTTGCCTATTTTGGGGTTATGCTTGGGGACCAAGACAAGTTTTGGGCACCACACATAGTGTGCAAAGCATGTATCGAATTATTACGAAAATGGAGCAAAGGACAAAGAAAAAGCTTCAAATTTGGTGTTCCAATGGTGTGGTGGAGAGAGCCAAAAAATCATCATGATGACTGTTATTTCTGTGCAGTGCAAGTGCAAGGATTCAATAAGCATAAGAAACGAAAATGGGAGTAACATGGAATCTGCAAGAAGGCCTGTCCCTCATTGTGAAGATGTGCCTGTACCTGTGTTTACCATAAATAACAGTCATCATGATGATTTTTTGGCTCTCTCCACACCATTGGAACACCAAATTTGAAGCTTTTTCTTTGTCCTTTGCTCCATTTTCGTAATAATTCGATACATGCTTTGCACACTATGTGTGGTGCCCAAAACTTGTCTTGGTCCCCAAGCATAACCCCAAAATAGGCAAAATACACTTTTTTTACGAAGTCTGTTATGTTTCTTCTATGTTTTGGCAGTGTGTATTCACCACAAATGTAACAGAATGAGTCTGGATCGTTAAGACAACTTCTTCTTGATGAGTTCATGCTTTTCACTGGAAAACAGACAACAACATAAAGTTAGTGCAAAAATCAAGCTATGAACAAACTTTTAGAACACTAACACAAAACTATATTGAGAACTGCTCAGTTCAAGTACTAATCCAAAGAAATTAATGAGATGATGCGTCGCATTTACCAACAAGTGCTATAAATAAGATACCAAAAATCTCAAAAACTTGAGCCAATCTGGCAAAACTGATAGCATATTCAGAATCAGCACCCCAAAAATACCCTAAATTCGATGAAATATCTTTGGCACCAAAAATGCTGTTGACCAGTGTTATTGTTGGGGATGAGTGAACATGCTTGCTACTACTTGGTCATCACTCAAGTATCACTGTGCTTGGATGTTTCATTACTTGGCGAGTAACGGGCTGTGCTTGATGTAAAACTAGAATCCCCACCCCTCATCTTCCGCGACAGCTACTCGGCCAATAAGCATGCAGAGATTGCCTGTGAGTCACTGTAATGATGACGCCATCTTGGTTTTGGCATTACTGTGATTGGCTTGGCTCAGCGCACAGCTCTGTGACTCTTCATATTGCAGTGAGAGTGCTTGTTCAGAGATGTGTGCGCAGTATGACGAATCGGAGGCCTGTAGTGTTGATACTGATGCTGAAGCTTAGCCATCATACTAACAGCCCTTCTAAAGGCTAATCGTTTGTATCACATACATACGTAGGGAGGGAGACAGGAGCAGGGAGAGTGACTGACAGAATCCAGGGTGTAGACAGGGATTAGGCTTGGGCAATCTGTTGGCAAATATATAGCTGCATTTTTTTTTTTTGTGGGGGCTGAAAAAATTGAATATATTTTGACCCATCAAGTATTGCATGCTTTAACCCCTTCATGACCTTGGGATTTTTCGTTTTTCCGTGTTCGTTTTTCACTCCCCTCCTTCCCAGAGCCATAACTTTTTTATTTTTCCGTCAGTTTGGCCATGTGAGGTCTTATTTTTTGCGGGACGAGTTGTACTTTTGAACGCCATCATTGGTTTTACCATGTCGTGTACTAGAAAATGGGAAACAAATTCCAAGTGCGGTGAAATTGCAAAAAAAGTGCAATCCCACACTTTTTTTTTTTGCTTGGCTTTTTTGCTAGGTTCACTAAATGCTAAAACTAACCTGCCATTTTGACCTGGAGAATCATTACGAGTTCATAGACAACTAACATGACTAGGTTATTTTTTACCTAAGTGGTGAAAAAAAATTCCAAACTTTGCTTAAAAAAAAAAAAAAATTGTGCCATTTTCCGATACTCGTAGTGTCTCCATTTTTCATGATCTGGGGTCGGTTGAGGGCTTATTTTTTGCGTGCCGAGCTAGCATTTTTAATGATTCCAATTCAGTGCAGATACGTTCTTTTGATCGCCTGTTATTGCGTTTTAATGCAGTGTCGCGGCGACAAAAAAACGTAATTCTGGCGTTTTGATTTTTTTTTTTTCTCGTTACGCTGTTTAGCGATCAGGTTAATGATTTTTTTTTGATAGATCGGGCGATTCTGAACGTGGCGATACCAAATATGTGTAGGTTTGAATTTATTTTTTTTTATTTATTTTGATTGGGGCGAAAGGGGGGTGATTTCAACTTTTTATATTTTTTTCATATTTTTAACTTTTTCCATGCTTCAATAGCCTCCATGGGAGGCTAGAAGCAGGCACAGCACGATCGCCTCTGCTACATAGCAGCGATCTGCTGTTCGCTGCTATGTAGCAGAAAATCAGGTGTGCTGTGAGCGCCGACCACAGGGTGGCGCTCACAGCTGCCGGGGATCAGTAACCATAGAGGTCTCAAGGACCTCTATGGTTACAATGGAGAAGCATCGCCGACCTCCGATCATGTGACGGGGTCGGCGATAAGCTCATATCTGGCTGCCCGGCTGGATGTGGTAGTTAAATGCCGCTGTCTGCGTTTGACAGCGGCATTTAACTAGTTAATAGCGGTGGGTGAATCGCGATTTCACCCGCCGCTATTGCGGGCACATGTCAGCTGTTCAAAACAGCTGACATGTCCCAGCTTTAATGTGGGCTCACCGCCGGAGCCCTGCATCAAAGCAGGGGAGCTGACCTCGGACGTAGTATCCCGGCCGAGGTCAGTAAGGGGTTAAGGTTCTTTTTTGTGTAATATAACACATCCAAAAATTGTTAAAACATTTTCCATGGCTAAATCTCAGCCATACACTTCCGTAGTGTGGCGTACATTTCTGTGATATCTAAAACCTGAGAGAAAGCATTGAACCATTTTTCAAGATTGAATCTGATTGTCTTCCATACACATTTGTTTTTCTTTGTTACATAACAGTGGAGTCAACTCAGAAAAAACACTTTGATTGCTGTGGGTGACAATTTTATATTTTTTTTTATTAAAAATCCCAATTTGCGGGGAGCCACGGTACACCACTCCTGAAGCCATAGTGGTTCTAACAGGTCAACTGTTGGACAGATAATGTATCCAGCAGGCATGGAAGCACCAGTGTCTTCCACACGGTCCAGTCTCACCAGCCTAAAGTCTGGATTACTTAATCCTCACATCCTCCTTCCTCTCACCATGTTGAGTCCCAGGAGATTAGTGATCCCACACTTAAACTCTCAAAATTGCTCTTTACTACATAATTTCTTTGAGGGACAGGACTGCATGTTTAGTGATGCACAAACCTTAGAGCAGCTGCAAGAACAAGGTGGTGGAGAACTGCAAATTTGGGATGAGGAAGATTTCTCATGGTGATCTGCGTTGAACTCATTGACTTTTTTTCCTCATGGTACCGAGGTACCCGCAGGTCAGCCCGGATGGGAATGCAGCCTCCGTGACCAGCGGTGACCTTAATGAGATGGAAGCAGCTCATTAATCGGTGGTTCTCAGCCTGGAAGGACGCATCTTGACTCAGTCCAGGTTGAAAACTTTATCCGCAGAAATGGATTATGGTGTCAGACAGGTGCGGGATGTCGTTTGTTTTTTTTTATTACCAGAGATGTAGGCTTCAATGGAATGGGTGTTATTTCTAAATAAAAATGAAAAGCTGTGTTTTCCTTTCGCCACAGCAGCAATCCGAGAGGGTATCAGCCCACCAGGACAGGGAACCTATAGGTTAAAAGGGAGCGGTCCCCTTCGTCTCCTCAGTTGGTTTCCTGTCCTGATGGGAACCTGTGGAGAAGACTCTTCCCTGGGTCCAATCAGCCTCTGTGTGGTCTCCATGGGAACGACAGCATGGGACACCAGAAGCAGCATCGAGGGTGCTCTGCCTGTTCAAACCGGATGGTGCGATCCCAGGTGTGGGTGCTGCTCTGGGTCACGTGGGCGTGGCACAGGTGGCGGTGAGACTCCCTGTGTTCATCCGGAGGTGCAGGCCATTTCCGGAGTTGGGCCTCCACGCATGTATGCTGGCCAGTAACGCGCCCTTGACCCAGAAGTACTTAACTTCCAGGGGAGCCCGGAGAGGTGCATCATGGATGGTGAAGTGAGGGGGCATGGCCAGGCCTTCTTAGTCCGGCAGCATACAGCAGGGCAGTGTGCTGGAAAATGTCTTCCCCAAGAGATGTTGTGGAGCACCCGAGTGGTCACAAAGCAGCGCAGAAGTGGCAAAGGCAGCAACAGTGGTCGCTCTAGAGGGAGTGACACCATGGATACCAGAAGTGAACGGTCACCAAACGTTTAGAGCCTCCAAATCACGCGCTGTCTCCACCTCCTGAACTGGTAGCCTACTAACAAGCTTCAGATGGGGAGTGCATACAATGGTCACCTGGTTAGCTGAATCTCCCTTCTGTTTCTGTGTATTCACAGGTAAAGAAATCTGTTAAAACCAAGCACAAACAGTGTTCTTTATGCACAGAGCCCTGCCTAACGCTTACCTAAAAAGGCTGTCAGTCATGTATATGCCAGACCCTGGAGGGGGAAGCTCCTGTACGTACGTCTGATCTAAAGGTACCGTCACATTAAGCGATGCTGCAGCGATATAGACAACGATGCCGATCGATGCAGCGTCGTTGTGTGGTCGCTGGAGAGCTGTCACACAGACAGCTCTCCAGCGACCAACGATGCCGAAGTCCCCGGGTAACCAGGGTAAACATCGGGTTACTTGGCGCAGGGCTGCGCTTAGTAACCCGATGTTTACCCTGGTTACCAGTGTAAATGTAAAAAAAAAAAAAAAACACTACATACTTACATTTCGGTGTCTGTCGCGTCCCCCGGCATCCGCTTCCCTGCACTGTGTAAGCGCCGGCCCTAAAGCAGAGCGGTGACGTCACCACTGTGCTTTACTTTACGGCCGGCACTGACACATTCAGTGCAGGAAGCTCTGAGCAGCAGCGCGGACGTCTGGGGACGTGACAGACATCAGAAGGTGAGTATGTACTGTTTTTTTTTTGTTTTTTTTTACTTTTACAATGGTAACCAGGGTAAATATCGGGTTACTAAGCGCGGCCCTGCGCTTAGTAACCCGATATATACCCTGGTTACCATTGTAAAACATTGCTGGCATCATTGCTTTTGCTGTCAAACACAACGATACACGCCGATCTGACGACCAAATAAAGTTCTGGACTTCTAGCTCCGACCAGCGATATCACAGCAGGATCCAGATCACTGCTGCGTGTCAAACACAACGATATCGCTATCCAGGACGCTGCAACGTCACGGATCGCTATCGTTAAGTTGTTCAGTGTGAAGGTACCTTTAGAACATATATCAGAGAGGAGATTAGGAGTTTCCTTAAGGGGCGGAAAACCCATAAAAAGGAGGCTAAGCTGTGTAGAGTCTGACTCAGGATCTAGTCTGAGGCAAGTTGAATCTGCAGTATCCTCTTAATCTTCCTCAGATGAGGAGGGGAGATCTTGTATTCCCATTGAGAATATAGAGGCATTGGTCAGATCAGTCTCCACCATGGGGATGGCTGATGGGAAAGGCCCCAAGTTTGCTCAGGACCTGATGTTCACAGGCCTGTGCCAGAGGAATTAGAGATCCTTTCCTGTGAATGACATGGTGAAAAGCCTCGTGGGAGAAGCAAGACAGCCGGGGGTTCTTGCCTTCCTCCTCAAAATGTAAATACCCCGTTGATGATAACTTGTTAGCAGAATGGGTTCAAGTTCCCAAAGTCGATGCTGCGGTGGCTTTTTCATCAAAATGGTCAGCATTGTCCCTAGAAGACTGAGGTCTCCTAAAGGATCCGTCTGATAGGAAGGCAGAAATATTTCTGAAGCGGGCCTAGAACTCGTTGGCCGGGGCAGTCAAACCAGCTAGTGCGAGCACCTGTAGTGCCAGGTCGATGATGGTTTGGCTGGAGAACCAATACGATCCGGAACACCCAGGGACAAGTTACTGGACTCCTTTCCGCAGATTAGTGGAGAGGCAACCTATCTAGCAGTTGCTTCCGCAGATTCATTGTGGTTAGCTGCCAGGTCTGCTGGTTTGTCCAATGCTGCCCACCGAGCCCTCTGGTTAAAGAGCTGGAAGTTGGATGCACACGCTAAAACCAAATTGTGTGCCATTCCATGCTGGGGTGAGTACTTATTTGGCCCTGTACTGGATAAAATCCTCGCAAAGGCAGGTGACAGGGAAAAAGGGTTTCCTAAACTCTTTACCCCTACTTTCAGGAACACCTTTAGGAAGCCTTCATCTTTCCAGAAGTATAGAAGCTGAGACTGGGAGCCAGCAGAGCCGAAACAAAGGTGCCTACTTTGATGGGGCCTAATTGTCCAAAAATGGGTGCAAGTATCGCTAGCCCTGATCTCCCGGTGGGCGGTAGATTGACATTTCTTTAAACAATGGGCCCATATAACGTCCAACACCTGGATTCTCGATATAGTGTCCTCCGGGCTAAAATTGGAATTCCGTAGTATTCATCCGGACTCCTTCATATTAACAACTTTAAGGGACTCCCCCGATCAGCAACGGGCCCTGGAATTGGAAATTCTGCAGTTAATGGATAAACCGGTTCTTGAGGACCAAGAGTGGAGCGGGTTTTATTCTCCTGTTCTTGGTCTCCAACCTGATGGTTCATTTAGAACCATTATTGATTTGCGGAGGTTGAATTCATTTTAAAGGCATGAGACCGTAGGAATGGAATCCATAAGGTCTGCAACCAAACTTGTTTCCCAGGTGCTTCATGATGGTCCTTGACCTAAAGGATGCATATTATCACCTGCCTTCATACCAGGACCACTAACAATACCTGAGTGGCAGTACAGCTGGGTGATCAGATTAGACACTTTCAATTGGCCGCTATGCCGTTTGGTCTATCCATGGCACCATGTGTGCTCACCAAGGTGATGGCAGAGATGACTCATTTGAGGGAGCAAGATACCCTGGTTTTTCCATACCTGTATGACTTCCTTATAATAGGGAGGTCGGCCTTTCTGTGCAGTACCCGGCTGAGCCATGTAATATCATCCCTACAGGGTCTGGGTTGGATAATCAATCTGAAAAAATCAAGACTAGCTCCTTCGAACCTTCAAAGGTTCCTTGGCCTCCTCTTGGATTCGGTAGCTCAATGTTTTTCTTCCAGAGGACAAAAGGCTAAGCATCATCCACAAAGTCAGGAAGATAATGGACAATCCGCATCTCTTTGAAAGATGCAATGTCCCTGCTGGGTTCTCTGACGTCTTGTATGCCGGCTGTGCAGTGGGCCCAATTTCACACCAGGACTCTACAGAATGAGTTGCTCGAAGCAGAAAACAGGTTGCAGGGCCACCTCGACAGAAGAATGCAGTTGTCAGTCGCTACTGTGGACAATCTATCCTGGTGGCTAAACCTGCTGCATCTGTCCAAAGGGGTGCTGTGGGAAATAAAACCTGACAGTATAGTCACAACAGATGCCAGTCCCTTGGGGGTGGGGAGCTCACCCAGACTAGCCCAGGGGAAGTGGATGACCAGGGAGGCACAGGGTTCCTCAAACTTGAAGGAATTAAGAGCAGTGAAGTATGCGCTTCTTGAGTTTCTACCGATTCTGCAAAACATGTCAGATACACACACCGACAACACTACAGCGGTGACATATTTGAATCGTCGGGGGGGGGGGGGGGCAAGGTCACAATCAATGTCCACCGCAGACGACCTACTCACCTTGGCCAAGAATCGCCTCCTCTCCCTGTCAGCACTTGACATCAGAGGGGAACACAATGTTCAGGCAGACTCTCATTTGACACTCCCTACGCCAGGGGGAATGGTCCCTAGACCGACAGTTTTTCAGACAGATCGTACAGTTATGGGGCCTCCTGGACATAGACCTTTTCGCCACAAGGAGCAACAGGCACGTCAGGAGGTTTGCGTCACTACAAGCATCAGACCGGCCAGAGATAGTTAACACCCTTCAAGTCCAGTGGGATTATACTCTAGCCCAGTGTTCCCCAAGTCCAGTCCTCAAGAGCCACCAACAGGTCATGTTTTCAGGATTTCCTTAGTGTTGCTCAGGTGATAATTGCATCACCTGGACAGGAAAGCATTCAATGACCTGAGCAATACTAAGGAAATCCTCAAAACATGACCTGTTGGTGGCTCTTGAGGACCGGAGTTGGGGAACACTGCTCTAGCCTATGCATTTCCTCTGATGTGATTCCGCTAGTGCTCAGAAAAGTCAGGAGTGAGCGAGAGTGATTCTGATCGCCCCTTCTGGCCCAAGAGATCTTGGTTTTTTTGCCTGAGGGCAACGTCCGTGACCAACCCTTGGGTACTGCCAAGAGGTCGGGGCTTCTCTCTCAGGGGCCATTCCATCATCTGCAGGTGGAGGGTCTCCACGTGATGGTGTGGAATTTGAGGAGGAGCTACTGAGGCGTAGAGTGCTTTCAGAAGCCATAGTCACCACCTTGCTGAAGAGTAGAAAGGAGGTTACCACAAAAATTTATCATAAGACCTGGAGGAGGTTTTTGCTATTCCTCTCTGCTCCCCTGTTGGACCATGTTCCAATTCCGGCAATTCTTGAATTTTTGCAGAAAGGGATTGAGGTTATTGGTTAACAGCCTTAAGGTAACCAGGGTGTTAGGTGTCAAGTTCCCACCTCTGCACAGGGGGAATCTCGAACCATCTCCGCTGCGGTCTCCCATTCTTCTCCAGCCGCAATGGAGTCTGCTCAGCAGAGACGTCGGTCCCAGCGTCTTGCTCAGTCTCACTCTGTGCATAGGGTTACTGCTGCTTTTCCAGCTTCTGCCATTGAAGCCAGTGCTGGGCAGTGGCGAGCAGACGCTTTTGGGACTAAGTCCTGCTTTTCCCCTTCTGAGCATGCCCAGGACAAGATCTCCCATTGGAGATCGAGGGTCACATGCTCAGATCCTGCAGCAGATCCCATTGGTCCTCCAGGAAGGTCCTGAAGGTGCTCAACTTCTGTGGCAGCTCCCATTGGTCCTTCTGGGAAGGTCCTGTACATGCTGCAGCTATAAAAGGTTTGCATGACCGCACATTTGTATATATATATATATATGTGTGTGTGTGTTGATGAGTGCAAGTCGTCCTTAAATATCCCATCCCTATTGAATGACTGCTCGCGTAAGGTGGATGATTGATATCTAGCGCCCGACTTAGCCGTCAGCACGTAACACACAAAACAGCGTCTATTGCTGTGACCGCCAGTGCGGCGCCGTGCGCTTTCACAGCGCTTTCCTGACCCAAGCCTGGGTGGTTAGTGGCGTCCGCCAGTGCGGCACCGCATGCACTCTCGTGCATCTTTATTAATATTATTCTTTCTGTCTGACACCCCAGTTGCGGTGTTGAGCGCAAGAGGTCTATATGAACTCAAATCCTGTGTCTTGGGATTGAGTTCTGGGACTCCTTGCTTGTGCTCTTGGTGCGGTACCACGGCCCTGTGACGCAACAGGGTTCGCTTCCTCCACACAGGGTGAAGTTAACCCATGTGTGTATCCACATTGTACCGCCATATAGTCCGTCATTACTTAGCAGCAGGTTCCATTTCTGCACGGTGGACCCCGGGCTGCGAAAGCACCTTACTCTATCCTAATTATTTGGTGCGTTCCGCTAGCCCTAACACCGGGTCTCTGCTACATTATAGTAAAACAGTGCACCCAGAGCAGAGGACAGGTGAGTCACTAGATTCATAAAAACCTGTGAACGCTGTAACCCAGTGCGTATAACTAGATTACCTCGGTGGGATTTAATGCGTCCAGCACAATGTTTAACAGGTTCCCCCTTTGAACCCTTAGATTCTGCCTCTTTTAAGGTTCTAACCCTCAAAACGGCTTTATTGGTAGCCTAAACTGCAAGATGAGTCGTTGACATTCAGGCACTATCAGTTGATACTCCTTTTTTGATGGTTTTATCAGGATAAAATAGTTCTGAAACCGTACCCAGCTTATTTGCCAAAAGTCGCTTCTAGGTTTCATAGAAGCCAAGTAATTTACCATCTTTCTTTGATAGCCCTGCTACAGCGGAGATAACAAAGGGTCCATACTCTAGATGTCAGAAGAGCTGTACTGGAGAACTTGGAGAAGACTCAGTCTTGGAGGCAGAGTAGGGCTCTGTTTGCCTCCTTTCAGGGCCGGAAGAAGGGATTGGGTGTCACAAAAAGCACGATCGCTCTGTGGATAAAGGATGCGATCTGCTTAGCTTATTTAGCCAAAGGTGAAACCACCGGAGGGAGTGAGAGCCCATTCAGCGCGGGCCGTGGCATCCTCCTTGGCTGAAAAGGCAGACGTCTCCATTGATTAGATTTGTAAGGCAGCAACGTGGTCGTTATCTTCGACCTTTTATAGACAACACCGTCTTGATCGATCATCCACCTCTAGTCTAGACTTTGGGCGATCAGTTCTTAATGCTGTGGTCCCTCCTAGGTGACAGTCTCTGAAAGTCTCTCAGTAGGGGGCTGTCGTGGCTAAAGGAAAACCAGACATTACTTACCGGTAATGGGATATTACGGAGTCCACGACAGCACCTGCACATTGCCCCTCCCCCCCCTTGTAATTATTCACTTGGTTTCCTGCACTCTGAGGGACAGTGTGTTGTAAAATTTTCACTCTTTAGAGGTGATGGTATTTTGTGATGTAAATAGAATGATTGTGTACTAATCCGGTTGGCGGTTCCTCTCATCTGAAACACAACTGAGGAGGCGAGGGAGACCGCCCCCTTTTAACCTGTAGATTCCCTGTTCTGGTGGGTGGATCCCCTCTCAGTAGGGTGCTGTCATGGACTCCGTAAAATCATATTACCGGTAAGTAATTTCCGGTTTCCCTAGTCACCTTCCACAACCGCAAAGGAGTTGTCTCCATACCTTAATGGGGGACAGGAAGCACAGGGGTTAAAAGCCCCTCCTATTCACTAGTGTCTTTCCTGGCCCCCATGGGGCATGGAGAGGGTTGTTTTGCTTTTTCCGTATGCTGCGTGGCTGGCGCTGCAGTGTACCGGTTTTTTAAGCCGGGCAGTGGGGGTCGTGGGCTCTGCTCTCCTCCGTTCTGCCCCCATCTACCTGCTTTCGGTGGATTCAGGAACTTCCTGGTCCTCCTGCGCTCCCGCTGGGGGTAAAGCGGGCCAGTGATCCCCATAGCCAGAGACCTCCCAGAGCTCTCTCGCTTCCTCCCCCTCAGTGCAAGCTACTCGGCGACCCGGAAGTGACGTCATACTATGCGCGAGTCACTTATGGGCCTTGCGTTCCACCGTGGAACGCATCCACTTCCGGTTTTAGCTTTCTGCAGCCCCCTGGCTCCGAACGGCATGCAGAGCACGCTGAACCAGTTGATGCCTGCTCAGGACCTGGAGGGGGTAGGAGGGAAAATTATATGTTGCTGAGGGCAGCGTTTATTCCTATATAAACCTGCTTAAAGACACCTCCAGGTAAGGTTAATCCCTGCAGTATGGATGGTGTCTGCTTCCTGCCCTGCATCTGCAGAGCCCAGCACTGCCCTTCCCCGGTAAGTCTGTGGTGTGGGGGTCCTGTCCTGGGTCCAGTAATAGTGGGTCCCCTTTTAGTTATACTTCTCTCCCCTTCTCTTCCTAGGGAGAAAAGTCTGCCTTCAAAAACCCGGCCAAGAAGGTCCTTAAGTGTGCCATCTACAATAAGAAGCATCCCTCTCGATAGGAGAAGCTAGGTCAGGAGTGTACGATAAGGTGGTTAGGGCCGAACATCCCTCGCTCCTGGATGAGATGCGTACCTTGGTCAAGCAGGAGGTACAATCCTCCTTAGCTACCTTTACACCTCCTTCCCCGGGACCATCTCCCCCTAAGAGAAGACTTTAAATTGAGGACTCTGACTCCGTTTCTGAAGAGTCTTATGGGTCAGCTTCACAAAAATGGGATGAATCATCCCATAAAATATCGGAGGCTAAAAAATATCTTTTCCCCACGGAATTCATGGTGGAGTTAATTAGTGTGGTCCGTAACACTATGGGCTTGGAGGAGGAACAGGTTCCCCAAACAATCCAAGATGAAATGTTTGCAGGGTTGAAAGCAGGGAGGCAGATTGGGTTCCCGGTCCATGAAAACATCATGAACATGATCTCTCAAGAGTGGGAGTCACTGGAGAAGTGGCCAAGTACCCCCTCGGAACTTAAGCATAGGTGCCCTCTGGAGGGTGAATCAGTTAGCTGGGATGTTCCTAAAGTGGATGTGCAGGAGCAAGAGTAGCCAAGAAAACTGCTCTCCCCTTTGAGGACTCATCCCAACTTAAGGACCCAATGGATAGGAAGGTGGAGATCCTGCTGAATAAAATCCTGGGAAACCTCCAGCTCCTCTCTTAAGACCAACATAGCTTCCACTTGTGTTGCCAGATCCCTCTTCTGATGGATGAATCAATTAGAGAATCGCATGTCTCAGGGGACCTCAAGAGGGGAGTTATTGGTTTCCCTTCCGTTACTTAAAAAGGCAACTGGATTCTTGGCAGATGCCTCTGCTGAATCGGTTTGCATCGCTGAGAGGTCCCTGGCCGAGTCCAACTCTGCTAGAAGAGCTCTGTGGTTTAAAATGTGGAGTGGGGATGTCACTTTTAAGTTTAAACTCTGTTCCATCCCCTTCAAGGGTGAATGTCTTTGGACCAGCCCTTGATGACATACTGGAGAAGGCCACAGATAGAATCTTCCTGAGCAGAAGCCTGCCAAGAAGCATCTTTTTTGTTCCTCTCTGCCTCAGACCCCTCAAGCCAAGGGTAAAGGAAAAACCGGGAGGTGGAGCTACACTAAGGGGAAAGGCAAGAACATAATTGTCCCCCAGCAGCAGCACCAGGACAAGCAATGACTCAGATGCCGTAGAATGGAGGCTTTCGAATTTCTTCCATCAATGGACAGTCATTTCCAGTCACCAGTGGGTCCTCGATGTTATCAGGGGAGGGTCTTCTTATAGAGTTTGTATCATCACATCCTCGGGGTCTAAGAATCACCTCCCTACCGTCCCAGGGAGCCAGGACTTGCTGAAATCGGATCCTCAGGTTCTGCTAAGATCAAAGGCAATCTCCCCAGTACCAGTGGATGAGTGGGGAAGAGGTCACTACTCACGCCTCTTTGTTGTAAAAAAAAAAATAAAAAAAAACAACTTTCAGGAGATGCGTGCATTATAATAAATCTGAAAGGTCTCAGCCATCATATTGTGTATCAAAGATTCAAGATGGAGTTGGTGAAATCCGCAATCCCACGGATAGGGCCTCATTTTTTTATGGCAACCATCGACCTGAAGGATGCTTATTTTCATGTCCCAATTCATCCTTGCCACAGGAAGTGCCTGAGATTTGCAGTCCTACAAAACCAGCAGGTGAAGCACTATCAGTACAACGTGCTCTCCTTCGGCATTTCTTCAGCACCAAGGGTGTTCTCCAGGATAATATCAGAGGCAGTTACCTACATCCCAGGGCAGGGAATCTGTATTGTGCCTTATCTCCTAATCATAGCCCCATCTGCTCAGACTCTCAGTAGTCATGTACAAAGGTCACTGGCCATTTTACAATCTCTCGGATGGCTCCCAAATCTGAAACAGTCAGAACTCCAACCCTCCACAAGAGTGCTACTGGACTCAAGAAAGCAGATGTCCTTTATACCAGAAGATCATCGCCTGACTCTGATAGCCAAAATCTCCGAGTTCAGGAAACCGAGGTCACCTACCCTTCGGGCAGCAATGTCTGTCCTAGGCTCCAGTCCAGGCTCTTGCATCCAGTCAGTACCTTGGGCTCAATCCCGCTCAAGGGTCTTACAGGCTCATATTCTCAAAAGCTGGAGCAGAAATCTCAACTCGCTGAACAAGAAAGTTCAAACCCCGGGCCGAGTAAAAGCTTCCCTGGCCTGGTGGTTGAGCCCCAAAAATCTATGCAGGGGTGTAGCCTGGGCCCAATCACCGCTGATTATGGTAACAACCAATGCCAGAAAGAGAGGCTGGGGTGGAATAGTACCCCACACACCTTTCCAGGAACACTGGAGTCCGGAGACAAGTGCCAGGTCGACCAGCTTCAGAGATTTGAAGGCAGTGGTGGAGACCCTTCTTGCAGCAGGCAATCTAGTCACCGGTTGTCATGTCAGGGTGTATTCGGACATCACCACCATAGCCCACCTCAGACAACGGGAGCACGAGGTTCGACAGCATGGAAAGCATATCAATCCGAATCTTTTGTTGGGCTGAAAAGCATCTTTTCACCCTGACTGCCGTCCACCTAAAAGGGTCCTCCAACCATCAAGCAGACTTCCTGAGTCGTCAGGATATACAACCGGGAGAATGGAGCCTGAACCAAGGAATCTTCCGGATGCTGGTTACAAAATGGGGTTTGCCAGAGATCGACTTGCTCGCCTCAGGACAAAGTTCACAGGTCGAAAACTATTTCTCCCTGAACCCCAGGGAGAGATCCAGGGGAGTAGACGCCTTTGCTCAGCAGTGGAACTTCCAGTTAGCCTATGCATTTCCTCTGGTTCAGATGCTAGCAAGGACTCTTCGAAAAATCAGGTACCAACCATCCTAGTGGCTCCAATGTGGCCAAAAAGGAGCTGTTCAACCTGGTCATCGATCTTCGGGTTGACGGTCCAATTCAGTTACCACCGGACACTGATCTTCTCTCGCAGGGACCTCTGCATCACCCAAACCATCAAAAACTGAAGTTAGTTGCTTGGCTACTGAGGCCCAGGTGTTGCATTTGGACAAAGTAATTGCCACCTTACAGATGTCCAAAAAACCTGTCACTAATGCCATTTACAACAAAGTATAGAAAAAAATTTCATCCTGGTGCATGCCTAATGCACCAGATCCATTCCACCCCAACATCTCGCAAATATTGGACTTCCTACAGAGAGGATTAGAGTTGTGACTCAAACCTAGTACCTTGAAGGTCCAGGTCTCTGCCCCGAGCTCTGTATTTGATCAGGACTTGGCCATCCATCGTTGGATTAAAAGGTTCATGGTGTCAGCCCTTAGACTGCGTCCCATGAAACAGTATGTTATTCCCTCAGAGATCTAAATATAGTCCCCAAGGGTCTTGCACAACCCCCTTTTGAATCTTTATCCTCCTGTACCCCTCAGCTTCTTTCTTTCAAAGCAGCCTTCCTAGTAGCTATAACTACGGCAAGACATATAGGGGAACTGCAGGCATTGTCTATAAGAGAACCTTATCTAATAATTAGAGATGATCGTATAGTTCTCCATCTTGATCTGTCCTTTCTACCCAAAGTAGTGTGCAATTTTCACCGTTCACAGAACATTGTCCTCCCCTCCTTGTGCCAAAATCCAACAAATGCAAGGGAAGAGGAATTCCATACTCTCGATGTTCGGCGTACGATTTTGTATTACTTGCAACAAACCAATTCATGAGGAATTGACCAGAATCTGTTTGTTCATCCATCAGGTCAAAATAGGGGAAACAAGGTGGTGGAGTACCATCGCAAATTAGATCAAGAGGGCTGTATCTGAAACCTATCTAGCTCAGAATATAACACCCCACCCCCTAGCTGGGGTCCAGGCTCATTCAACAAGATCTACCTCGGCCTCCTGGGCTGAAAGAGCAGATTTGCAGGGCTGCTACGTCGTCTTCACTTCATACCTTTATTAGACACTATCGATTGGACTTATTGTCCGATAGGGATTTAGCCTTCGGCCAAAAAGTTCTTCAGGCCGTTGTCGTCGTCCCCCCTCCCAGTGCAGAATTGGATGGTATTCCTCCTGTCTGGTTGTGGAATGAGACAAGAGAAAATAGAATTAGTCTTACCAGTAATTCAGTTTCTAGGAACCTTTCACGACAGCACTATTTCCCTATGTTCCTTGGATAATTCCTGGGAGCCTAAAGGTAACCGGTGCTCTGGTGTCCGTTGTCAGTCACTGGTGAATAGGAGTTTGAAGGGGCTTTTAAGTTTTTGTGCTTCCTGTCCCAACCTCCTATGCTGTCTTTTAAGGTTCCTAGAAACCAAATTACTGGTAAGACTAATTCTATTTTTTTTTTTTTTTTCAAATAAATAACTTTATACTTGTGATGTCTTTATTTACAATACAACTATAGGATTAGTAAGGGATAGGTGTCATATAGATGCCTCTCCCTTACTAACTCATGGACTTGATGTCACCAGACAATACAAAGGTGACCTCAACCCCACAAATATTACTCCACTTTCCACTGCCACAGGGCAAGTGGGAAGAGCTGGGTAAAGCGCTGAAATTGGTGCATCTAATAATGTGCCTTTTCTGGGTGGCTGCCAGTTTTAGGATGGAGGGGGTCAATAGCCATGGTCCCTTACCATTCTGAGAATACCAGCTCTCTGCTTTAGCAAGGCTGGTTCTCAAAAATGGAGGGCACCCATGCTTTTTTTATATTATTTAAATAATTCAAAATTAAGCGTGAGGAACTCTCTATTTTTTGATAACCAACCTTGCCATTGCTGACAGCTGAGGATTGCAGCCCACAGCTGTCAGTTTTACTTGGCTGGTTATCAAAAATACAGGGGAACCCAACAGTTTTTTTTATTTATAGCACATGCGGTGGCTGATGAATGCTCCCATCAGCCACCGCCAACTCACTATTAGCGGCAGCAGGTGTAGACCCACTGCCTGCTCTGTTATCAGATAAATATAACTCAACATTCTCCGCTGATCGCCGGCAGAGCAGGGGAGAATGATGAGAGCAGTTTTTCAGCACTTGGTGCTGGGGAACAGCAGTAACCGTACCGCTGCTTCCCAGGTGCTGGTATGTGTGGTACTGATGTGGAACATGGTTGCCAGATGTGTGTCGTAAGTATTACGCACACGGACTCTGGTATATTGGGTACTGTTTTTCTGGTACCGGAAATAGCCGGTTGTGTAAAACCGGCCTAAGACACTAATTGGGCGTCTGCTCAGAAAGCATGAGAACAGAGCCCAATGTAGCCACAACATGCTGGTGGTCAAGTACAAGGACAAGAGATATGTCCTTTACGTGATCACCATACATGGTGATAGCAGCACCCCCAGCACGTGGGAGGTACCTCTACACAGGTCCACAAATCAGTGCACTGGGGTATAACAAGAACAGGGGGAGTTGATCTCTGATAAAGTCCTCCAGCCGTACAGTGCCATGAGAAAAGCTAAGGTGTGGTACAAGAAGCTGGCTGCTCATCGTACAGATGGCAGTGCACAATGCTTTCGTGCCATCGCGATTTGCAGGCCAGACCTTCATACTGTTGCACCTTCAGTTCCAGGAGGTAGTGATCAAGGCCCTAATCTTTCAAGATCAGGAAGGAGCGGGCCCCAGTACTTCTGGAACTAAAGGTGCTTAAATGGTACCAGGCCAACATTTTCCTGGGGAGGTCCCTTAAAGCGCAAAAAAAATGGAAAAAACTTGCTAAGTGGGTTACAGAAGGTGGATACTTAAAGACACCACTTATCAATGTGACACCTGGCCTGTGTACAAAAGAGTGCTTCAAACTGTGTCACACATACACGGACTACTAAATTCATTTCTGTCTTATACAACTCACGTATGCCAACCTGATGCATTATGCACAACTTGCGTCTGCCCCCTACAGTATAAAATGCACATACAAGGAAACAGTAGATCAGCTCCAAAATGATAGAAATGTCTTTCGGCGTCATGTCTCGGTTGGAGAACACTTGATGTGCTTAAACAATGGAAATACTCCACAAGTTACCCCAACATCTGCATTCCAAAACATTACTCTTTCCGTTCCGTGCACCCAAACAGTGTTTTTTTGGTTTCTCCAATGAATGACTGCACCACCTGCGAGAGAGGGTATCCACTCACCAGGACAGGAAACATACTGATTAAAAAGGCGGTACCTCTCCCGCATCAGTTTGGTTTTCTGGCCTCATTGGAACCTGCAGAATGAAGCGGTACACTTACTCAGGGGGGGTGAGTCTCGCCCAGGAATGAAGGATGCCATCTGCCGGTGAGGTAACAGCCGTGCAGGCTGAGACCTCTTGGATAAATGTCTCCTAGCTGACACGAGGTCCCGGACTTCGCATGCTGGAGGTTGCAGGAGCGCCCCAGTGATGTGCGCCGGGACTCACTTCCGGGTCTGTGCACGTGCTGGGGACGCTGGATGAAGCTGGAGTGTCCTGGGGCCGACTGTGCCGGAGTGCGACGCCTCCCAGGTCTGCGCGTGCGTAGGACACAGGATGATATCAGGCGTGTCCCGATGATGTAGCACGCTGGGAACTACAACAGCCATCCGGGACTGCGCATGCGCAGGGCAACGGGGATCCCTGCACGCAGTGCCAGATTTGAACTTTAGTGGACAGAGCCAGAGGTGGGCTGGGCCATCTGATATATAAGGGAAGGTGCCCAGAAAGACTGTGGTATTTCCTGCAGCAATACAGATCATAAACCACAGAACAAGGAGTATATGAGTCCAAATCATCATTTAAAAACCAAAATATACCTTTATTAAATAGTTGCCAGAATAACAAAAGATTAAAATACAGTCATCATCATCATATCCAATATACAGTAAGGCAGAGGAATCAGGAGGGAGACTCACAGGTAGCCGGGTTCAGCGCATACGGCAAAGTACATCCCAAACATGAGTATTAGTATAAGTATAAATGGTGCAAAAAATGCATGGATCAGCTGGGACACTATCATAGGCAGTGTATAATACACAATGTCCCCTGCTCATATAGAGCACTAAGTCCACAGCCCACACCTATAGCATATTAATGGTGAAGATTGCACGCTTACCCATTGTTTGATTCAGAGGGGAGCAGTCTGCACTTCACCCGGCGGCCCCGGACGCGCGTTTCGCGGAATGGCTTTGTCAACAGGGTTAACCCTTTTCTCTGTCTCCTGTGTTTATAAATGCCGCACACCGGAAGTGTAATCGGCAAGCGGCGCATGCGCAGTGGCGCTCCGTATCAGCAACACCTGAGGGCCGTCATTGCAGGGCGCACAGAGGGCGGAAATCCGCCATATGACGTCATGTAGGGTGCATCCCACAACTAAAGACGGCTGCCAGGGGAAGCCGATCGTCAGGGTATCCACCGCGCATGGGCACATACCAGCGGCCATTTTCAAGGAGCCCGATAAAAGCGGCCATGTTTATGGGGACATAAAACAGAAGAAAAAGAAGGAAAACCTGCTGTGAAATAATAAATAATAACTGTGTGATAACGTGGCGGACCGTGTCAGATAAGAGTGTCCACAATCATAATAATAAAATATACTTCAAAAAATACAAAAATAATAAAAATAACTAGACAACATATAATGCTGTGATAGATGCTGTGAACACATGTGAAAATTATATATAATACAATTATAATTATAAATATCAATAGGGGTGTAGAAGGCCGTAAGGGCCACATATATCCTAACTACTACATTGCAGAACATCATATAAGGTGCAAAAAGAATAGGTTTTTCCAGAAATCTTCAAAGATCCGTATAGGACCATCCAACAACATGGCCGACATCTGTTGTGAAATATAAGGCTCGTGGTTGTCGTATGTAATGATAACAGTAATGCTAAAAGAACACACAAAAGACAAAAGAACAAATTAAAAAAGAGAGAACGGGGACATAAGCATATATATATATATATAAAAAAGGGACACCCTTGTCCCACACCAATCAGAATAGGATAACCCAAACAGAAACGGACGAAGAAGTGGTAGGAATGGGCAATCACCCTAATAAGTCTCATAGGAAGGGAGCAAAACTAAGCTGCTCATTCAGCCCTTTCGGGGCCATGGTGTCAAGGGTGATGATCCACTTACACTCACGTTGTGCTAGGATCTTAGCTATATTACCACCCCTGATACCACCATGGACCCTGTCAATGCCTCTAACCCTAAGGCCAGTGGGATCCGATCCGTGATGTAGACGGAAATGCCTTGGAAGAGTTTTGAGGCTAGATATATCCAAAGCCTCCTTTCCCGCCGCTATGTCCCGTACATGTTCGCGTGTCCTAACCTTCAGCTCTCTAGATGTGAGACCAATGTAAATAAGGGAGCAGGGACATGTGGCATAGTATATCACATGGGTGGTATTGCATGATATAAATTCACGTATCTTAAATTCCCTGCTCCCGTTAGATGTTTTGAAGGTCCCACATCTCGAGATGTTAGGACACGCGACACATGAACCGCATGGGAAACAGCCTTGTCTCGGGCCCCTTGTACCAAATGGACACCTGGTTTGAGCCACATAGTGGCTACTCACCAGGTTATCTCTCAAATTTCTCCCCCTGCGTTGTGTCATCAAGGGACGTTGGGTGAGCTGGGAAGCCAGGATATTATCTGTAAGTAGAATAGGCCAATGTTTATTAAGGCTATCACGGATCAGATTCCATCGGCAATTAGAAGTCGAGATAAACCTAACCTCAAAGTCTTGAGTGGGTTTATTTGGTTTGGCTTGACACAATAAATCATCCCTACGTGCATCCCTGGCTCTTCTATATCCTGCCCTGATGCAACGGCGGCTGTATCCCCGGGCTTGAAAACGCTCAGTGAGAATGGTAGACTGCCTCTCGAAGCGGGTCTCTGTCGAGCAAACCCGCCTATTCCTCAAGAATTGCCCAACTGGGATGGCTTTAATAACTGAATAGTTGTGTGCCGAGGAGGCATGCAATAAAGCATTAACAGATGTCTCTTTTCTGTATAGATCTGTCTCAACAGAGCCATCCTCGTTTACACATAGAGTGATATCCAAAAAATTAATTTTACTCCTGTGCCAAACATATGTGAATTTCAAATTAAAATTGTTGTCATTAAGTTCCTGCATAAATCTGGTTAGGCTGGCTTCGCCACCGTTCCAAATCATAAGAACATCATCAATGTAGCGAAACCAGCCCACAACCGGGTCCGCGGCATGTGCCCCATCACCCTGAAAAATGTGTCGTTCCCAAAAACCCAAAAATAAATTTGCATAAGACGGGGCACATGCCGCGCCCATTGCAGTACCTTGTGTCTGCAAATAAAATTTATCCTTAAATACAAAAAAATTATGGGTTAAAACAAACTCCAACAATTCTAAAAGAAATTCCAAAAAGTGGCCATCCCAGTTGGTACTCTCAAGGAAAAAGCGGGCAGCCCTCAGGCCATCTTCATGCCTGATGGATGTATATAGAGACTCAATGTCAATGGTGACTAAAAGTATACCCGTCTCCAGAGACAGTCCCTCAACCCTTCTCAGTACGTCAGTAGTGTCTCTGACATAGGAGGGCAAAGTCTCTACAAGTGTCTTTAAGTAGAAATCTATAAATTTACATACATTTTCACATAGCCCTCCCATGCCAGAAACAATAGGACGGCCCGGTGGATTGACAGCGTCCTTGTGCACCTTGGGCAGGACATAGAAGGTTGCAACCCTAGGAAACTTGGGTAACAGACCATCTAGTATCTTTTTGGGTATAATACCCAATTCATAGGCTGGTGCCACAATATGCTCCAATTTTTTCAAAAAAGTCTGCATGGGATTCTGAGTCAATACACGATATGTCTCTTTGTTTCTAAGCTGCCTCAAAGCCTCTCTCTCGTATTTCTCGACAGGCCAGACCACCACATTCCCCCCCTTGTCCGCTGGTTTTATAACCACCGTCTCAAGGGACCGTAGTTCCTCCAGGGCCTCCCTTTGGGCTGGTGTCAAATTGTCTTTATATAGGCTTCTAGGGATCTTCATGAGATCCTCCGAAACCAGCCTACAAAAGATGTCTATCTGGGGACACAGGGACAAGGCGGGGAAGGTGGTGGATCTAGAAGCAATAGATGTCGGAAATTTACCTACATGGTCAGGCTGTTGTTCCTTCAATAGATCTTCTAATGCCGAAAGTGCTAAAGGAAAATATGTGACCAATAAGAGGAAGTTTACTTCACCACCGACCTATGAGAGAAAAGCAAAAAACACCAACTTAGAGGTGATTAATTTGTCCACCTACCCTCTTTCTGAGACACAGATCGAAGTGTTAAAACTGGGTCTCAACTTTGTTCCGTCTAACCGCTTTGATTTTTTCACAGCTCTAAAAGACACACATCTGTTTTGCCGCAAGCTTCTACTCAGGAAACTACATGGTCAGAAAAATGCCGGCTGTGATACATTGAATGATGCGGAGGCTACGGCACTTTCGGCGTACTGAGAAGGGTTGAGGGACTGTCTCTGGAGGCGGGTATGCTTTTAGTCACCATTGACATTGAGTCTCTATATACATCCATCAGGCATGAAGATGGCCTGAGGGCTGCCCGCTTTTTCCTTGAGTACCAACTGGGATGGCCACTTTTTGGAATTTCTTTTAGAATTGTTGGAGTTTGTTTTAACCCATAATTTTTTTGTATTTAAGGATAAATTTTATTTGCAGACACAAGGTACTGCAATGGGCGCGGCATGTGCCCCGTCTTATGCAAATTTATTTTTGGGTTTTTGGGAACGACACATTTTTCAGGGTGATGGGGCACATGCCGCGGACCCGGTTGTGGGCTGGTTTCGCTACATTGATGATGTTCTTATGATTTGGAACGGTGGCGAAGCCAGCCTAACCAGATTTACGCAGGAACTTAATGACAACAATTTTAATTTGAAATTCACATATGTTTGGCACAGGAGTAAAATTAATTTTTTGGATATCACTCTATGTGTAAACGAGGATGGCTCTGTTGAGACAGATCTATACAGAAAAGAGACATCTGTTAATGCTTTATTGCATGCCTCCTCGGCACACAACTATTCAGTTATTAAAGCCATCCCAGTTGGGCAATTCTTGAGGAATAGGCGGGTTTGCTCGACAGAGACCCGCTTCGAGAGGCAGTCTACCATTCTCACTGAGCGTTTTCAAGCCCGGGGATACAGCCGCCGTTGCATCAGGGCAGGATATAGAAGAGCCAGGGATGCACGTAGGGATGATTTATTGTGTCAAGCCAAACCAAATAAACCCACTCAAGACTTTGAGGTTAGGTTTATTTCGACTTCTAATTGCCGATGGAATCTGATCCGTGATAGCCTTAATAAACATTGGCCTATTCTACTTACAGATAATATCCTGGCTTCCCAGCTCACCCAACGTCCCTTGATGACACAACGCAGGGGGAGAAATTTGAGAGATAACCTGGTGAGTAGCCACTATGTGGCTCAAACCAGGTGTCCATTTGGTACAAGGGGCCCGAGACAAGGCTGTTTCCCATGCGGTTCATGTGTCGCGTGTCCTAACATCTCGAGATGTGGGACCTTCAAAACATCTAACGGGAGCAGGGAATTTAAGATACGTGAATTTATATCATGCAATACCACCCATGTGATATACTATGCCACATGTCCCTGCTCCCTTATTTACATTGGTCTCACATCTAGAGAGCTGAAGGTTAGGACACGCGAACATGTACGGGACATAGCAGCGGGAAAGGAGGCTTTGGATATATCTAGCCTCAAAACTCTTCCAAGGCATTTCCGTCTACATCACGGATCGGATCCCACTGGCCTTAGGGTTAGAGGCATTGACAGGGTCCATGGTGGTATCAGGGGTGGTAATATAGCTAAGATCCTAGCACAACGTGAGTGTAAGTGGATCATCACCCTTGACACCATGGCCCCGAAAGGGCTGAATGAGCAGCTTAGTTTTGCTCCCTTCCTATGAGACTTATTAGGGTGATTGCCCATTCCTACCACTTCTTCGTCCGTTTCTGTTTGGGTTATCCTATTCTGATTGGTGTGGGACAAGGGTGTCCCTTTTTTTATATATATATATGCTTATGTCCCCGTTCTCTCTTTTTTAATTTGTTCTTTTGTCTTTTGTGTGTTCTTTTAGCATTACTGTTATCATTACATACGACGACCACGAGCCTTATATTTCACAACAGATGTCGGCCATGTTGTTGGATGGTCCTATACGGATCTTTGAAGATTTCTGGAAAAACCTATTCTTTTTGCACCTTATATGATGTTCTGCAATGTAGTAGTTAGGATATATGTGGCCCTTACGGCCTTCTACACCCCTATTGATATTTATAATTATAATTGTATTATATATAATTTTCACATGTGTTCACAGCATCTATCACAGCATTATATGTTGTCTAGTTATTTTTATTATTTTTGTATTTTTTGAAGTATATTTTATTATTATGATTGTGGACACTCTTATCTGACACGGTCCGCCACGTTATCACACAGTTATTATTTATTATTTATTATTTCACAGCAGGTTTTCCTTCTTTTTCTTCTGTTTTATGTCCCCATAAACATGGCCGCTTTTATCGGGCTCCTTGAAAATGGCCGCTGGTATGTGCGCATGCGCGGTGGATACCCTGACGATCGGCTTCCCCTGGCAGCCGTCTTTAGTTGTGGGATGCACCCTACATGACGTCATATGGCGGATTTCCGCCCTCTGTGCGCCCTGCAATGACGGCCCTCAGGTGTTGCTGATACGGAGCGCCACTGCGCATGCGCCGCTTGCCGATTACACTTCCGGTGTGCGGCATTTATAAACACAGGAGACAGAGAAAAGGGTTAACCCTGTTGACAAAGCCATTCCGCGAAACGCGCGTCCGGGGCCGCCGGGTGAAGTGCAGACTGCTCCCCTCTGAATCAAACAATGGGTAAGCGTGCAATCTTCACCATTAATATGCTATAGGTGTGGGCTGTGGACTTAGTGCTCTATATGAGCAGGGGACATTGTGTATTATACACTGCCTATGATAGTGTCCCAGCTGATCCATGCATTTTTTGCACCATTTATACTTATACTAATACTCATGTTTGGGATGTACTTTGCCGTATGCGCTGAACCCGGCTACCTGTGAGTCTCCCTCCTGATTCCTCTGCCTTACTGTATATTGGATATGATGATGATGACTGTATTTTAATCTTTTGTTATTCTGGCAACTATTTAATAAAGGTATATTTTGGTTTTTAAATGATGATTTGGACTCATATACTCCTTGTTCTGTGGTTTATATTTATTTGGAGTTGTCCCTTGTATCGGACCCGCTTGAGGTGTCCAGGGAGGGTCTCTTACCCTCAGCAACAAGTGTATTGTGTGGCTCATGGTTACATTTATATAGCAATACAGATCATGGATGATCTGCAGCAGCCACAGCAGCAGCGTCGCCTAACACCACCACCATCATCTTCGCTGTAGTCGATGCAGAAGCCATTTCAGTGCCGCCCGCAGCATCCGCAACGACGCTGCAATGGCAGTTGTACAAGCAGCAGGACCAGCATGAAAAGCAAGGCAGGTCACAAGCCTATCTCCAGGGGGAGGCATTCTTTGAAACCAGCTCCGCCTCCGTCTTCGGTACCGTAGATTAATCTGCTGAATGGTGAGTGATCTACGTGAAAATGCACTGTATTAAAAGAGGTCCCCTTTCTCTGTGTATTCCTTTACTAGGACAGGCCCCTGAACGTAGTTCAAAACAGACCAATAGGGAGTGTGCCCTGTAGTGATTAGCGAACGTGCTCGCCACTACTCGTTACTCGCGCAAGTATCACTGTACTCTGTGTATTCGGCGAGCACCGAGCGTTTCCGGGATTACTCGGTGGGAACTCTGGTCTCCACCCTGCATTTTTGGCGGTCTTTAGAGAACAAATCAACATGCAGGGATTGTCTGCCAGGCACTGTAACACCGCAGCCATCTTTGTTGTGTTCTTGTAGTGATTGGCTGACTGCATAGCATCATCGGGGTATAAGAGATCGGATGCTGCCCTGCTCAGCGCATTGAGCTCCGGAATCAGACAGTGTAGAAAGCGAGCTGCTGCTGAGATAGGGTCAGATTTGGGGATTTCTTAGTCAGTGTGGGGTCTACCATCCTAAACTACTCAAATACAGCTAAACCAACAGTCCTTTTAAGGACTAATTCTGGAGTATATAGGTTGCAGTGTTAGGTAGGCAGGGGAGTGTACATCGCTCTATAAATATCAGTGCAAGACCTGCAGGCACTGTATGTGTGACTATAGATATCATTGCATACATGAAGAGGGTCCATTCAATTACTGTTTGCTGCCGCTGCTACCTATGGCATATATTGACCGTATATACCTAGCCCCAGGTATAATTGGCTAGGAATTTTTTTTTTTGCCAGGTTAATAGAGATTATTTTATTGCAAAGAAATCCAGAGCCCTTTTTTTCTGTTTGCTTTTTGACATTACAATACAGCCAGATCCTTTTCCTAGCACAGCGTGAAAATCCAGCAAAAAATCACAAAAATCACTTATGAGTCCGCAGAAAAATCTTTCATTTTTTTGTGGTACAGTAGAATTGATTTTTTTTTTAGTGTCTTACACAATTTTTTGACACCATTTTGCTGAACCCCCCCAAAAATACATACAGGCCACCTATTTTAGTGTGGTATATGTGACACGCCTCATACATCCGTGTGCTAACAATTTGGGCATTTTAGGCCTAAATTCCATTTTTTTCTGTCTGTTACTCTAGTTATGTACAGCACTATTTTGCAGACCCCCCCCAAAAAAAAAAATACAGGCCACATAATTGGCAGTGTGGTATTTCCATGACAGGCCTCATGTATCTGCGTGCTCCAAGTTTGGGCATTTTAGGCCAGTATTCCAGTATTTTTTCCTGTCTCTTACTCTACTTATATACAGCAATATTTTGCATTTAAAAAATAAAAAATACAGTCCACATATTTGGCAGTGTGGTATCTTCGTGACAGGCCTCCTGTATCAGTGCTAAAAATGTGGCCATTTTAGGCCTACATATTCTAGTGTTTTTGCTGTCTGTTGCCCTACTTACTGACACCAATTTGATAACCAAAAAAACATTTTTAACTGCAGTCCAGATAGTTTAAAGTATTGTTTTCTCGCACACGTATCACATACAAGTTTGCTCCCAATTCAGCCATTTGTAGTGAACGTGTAAAATATTCTAGTCCATTTACAATGGGCAAGGGACTGGAAAGTGGACATGATGGTGCATTCCGAGGCCATGGGCAAGCTGAAATTGGGCCATCAAAAACACCTACATCTTCTCGCTGGACCTTAGTGTCTGAAGTCCTAGGGGTCCACAGCAAGACAGCACTATTGAAGCCAGAGCAGTGTGAAAAGGTTGTTGGTTGGATAGCGGATAATACTTCCTGTCACTTGGCCACTAGCACCCTGTCTTCCACACAGTCAAGTCTGATTAGCCATGAATCTGGACCGCATATTACTCACCCTGATCCTCCTTCCTCCCTCCATGCTGAGTGCCCTGAGACAACTGATCCCACACTCGGACACTCCGAAGAGTTGTTCACTTTTCCATTTATAGATTCGGGCCTCTTGCCTGCTCCACTTGAAGTGGGGCAAGATGAGATTCCATCTAGTGATGACCCAATATTTGAGCAGCCATGGTCCCAAGAGGTGGACGATAATGAGACACAATTGCCTGAAAGTCAGGAGGAGGACCAGGGTGCGGAAGTGGAAGATGAGGTGGTGGATGATATAGTAACTGACCCAACCTGGCAGGAGGACATGCAGAGCGAGGACAGCAGCACACGGGGTGGTGTAGCACCCCTTCAGGCAGGAAGAAGCAGTGCGATGGCTGCAGACAGAAGGCGGGCAACCATTCCCCGTAACACAAACATGGCGGAAGTTGCCAGTCCAACAGTTAGGTCTTCCCGAGTCTGGTTATTTTTTAACCCCTTTCTGACATGTGACTTACTATCCCATCGAGGTGGGCCCATTGTAATAATTATAGGGGATAACTCAGGAGACTTTGCGTGGAACAAGACAACTACAGGACACAGTTTTATAAGTGGTAAAGTCTATATTATCACACGGTGATTCAAACAGGTGCAGAGAGAAACTCAAGTCCACAACACTTGGTGTAAGGGTATGTGCACACATCAGGATTTCTTGCAGAAATTTCCTGAAGAAAACCAGAAATTTTCTGCAAGAAATCCACATGTTTCTTTTTGCGTTTTTTTCCCGTTTTTTTCGCTTTTTTTTTAGCATTTTGCAAGCGTAATTGGCTTGCAGATTGCTAAAGTTTTCCAAGCGATCTGTAGCATCGCTTGGAAAACTGATTAACAGGTTGGTCACACTTGTCAAACATAGTGTTTGAGAAGTGTGACCAACTTTTTACTATAGATGCAGCATCAATAGTAAAAGATAGAATGTTAAAAATAATTAAAAAAATTAAAAAAATGGTTATACTCAACTTCTGCAGACAGCCGATCTCCTCAGCGGCGTCCGTTCCTATAGCTGGTGTGTGCAGGACCTTCGATGATGTCGCGGTCACGTGACCGCGATGTCATCGCAGGTCCTTCACACACACCAGCTATAGGAACCGAAGCGGCAGCGTGCACCTGAGAGGCGGGAAGACTGCGGGGGCCATCGAAGGTGAGTATATGACTATTTTTTACCAATGATACGGTGCCCAGTCCGTGGAGGAGATTCTCCTCTCCCACCCTGGGTACCAACCGCACATGATCTGCTTACTTCCCGCATGGTGGGCATAGCCACATGCGGAAAGTAAGCAAATCAATGCATTCCTAGTTGTGCGGAATCCCCGCAATTCCGCAAATTTAATGAACATGTTGCTTTTTTTTCCGCGATGCGATTTTTTTCGCAGAAAAAAAATGCAACATTTGCACAAGATATGCGGAATACACTGAAAATAATGGGAGGCATATGTAAGCGTTTTTTTCGTGCTTTTATCACGTTTTTATAGCGAAAAAACGCGAAAAATACTGAACGTGTGCACATGGCCTAAATATTAAATGCAGCTTAGCAGTCTATAGGAAACTTCAGAGGAAAATGCAATCACGCAGAAAGTCTATGAAACACAATTATTGTTGAGGATACTTGACACGAATAAGTCCTTGCTTAGTCAAAAACACAGATAGATATGCTTATAGGGCAGTTCAAATAATATCTTAGCTCAACCAGGGAGGCCTGGTTAATAGTCTCAGGTTTTTGCAGAGCAGCAGACGCTTACATGTCCAGCAAATGCAGATGGAAGTAAATACGAGCAGCAGATGGAGGATTACTGGAACTGGTGTATGCAGCAGGAACTCAGAGCAGAGTAGCAGGATAACCCCACAGGTTCACAGGAGCAGGTATATAGCCAGGGAGTCACCAGAGGTCAGGAGCTGAATGCAAGGCAGAATACTCTAGCACAGACTGAACGCTGGGGTGGAGTTTTGGAAAAGGGCAGTAATACACAAATGGTAATAAAAAATGTTCAGTGTCCTGACATTACTCCCTCCTTAGAAGCGGCCTCAGGACGATCCTGGACCTGGTTTCTCAGGGAATCTCTGATGAAAACGAGAAATCTTCTTTTGGGCATTGATGTTTTCCACAGGTTCCCAAGAGTCTTACTCAGGGGGATATCCCTGCCATCTTATCAGATATTGGAGCCGATTCCTGTGAATCCTGGAATCAACAATTTCCTCCACCACAAATTGTTCTTGCCCATCAATCACCACAGGCTGCGGAGGTGGCACAACACGTCCCTGGAAGCTACTAGGAGATACAGGCTTTAGTAAAGATACATGAAAAACTGGGTGTACCTTCATAGTCCTAGGCAGCTTCAGCCGGCAAGCCACAGAGCTCACAATACCGTTGATCTTGAAAGGGCCAATGAATTTCTGTCCAAGTTTTTGTGAAGGAACGTTTAACTTCAGATTCTTAGTTGCTAACCACACGGAATCTCCTACATTGAACATGGGTGCAGGTTTATGGAATCTATCAGCCAATCTCTTATAACGTTCTTGAGCTGTGGTCAGGGATTCCTTCAGAACCTCTAGATTTTGCCTCATCGCAGTCAGCCTTTCCTCCACTGCCGGAACCGGAGAATTAATTGGAGACCTAGGTAAGATACACAGATGATAACCCAGATTGGCTAAGAAAGGTGTAAATTTAGTGGAGGCGCTCTGAGAATTGTTATATGAAAATTCGGCTAACGGCAGCAACTCAAACCAATCATCCTGGAGATGGCTGACATAGCATCTTAGATATTGTTCCAGCGTCTGTTGGTACGCTCAGTCTGACCATTTGTCTGGGGATGGTAAGCGGAAGAGAGACAGACATTAATATTGAGTGCAGAGCAAAACTCCTTCCAGAATCTTGAAGTGAACTGCACTCCACGGTCAGAGATGATCTCATCCGGAACCCCATGCAACCGAAAGACATTCTGTATAACCAAGTTCACTGTATCTTTAGCTGAGGGGGGGCCGGTGCACGGAACAAAATGAGCAGCTTTAGTCAGGCGATCAACTACCACCATGATTGTATTCATGCCCCCCGATGTAGGCAGCTCCACAATAAAGTCCATTGATATAGACCCCCCAAGGGTGGGACGGAACAGGTAATGGTTGTAGAAGAACCGTAGGTGCCACATGAGGAGTCTTGTAACGAGCACATACCTCGCAAGAGAGAACATAGTCCTTGGTATCCTTCAGGCAAGTTGGCCACCAGAAGAATCGGCTCAGGAACTCTTGTGTCTTCTGTACCCCCCTGTGACCAGCCTACTTGGAGTCATGTACCAACTTGAGGATTTGCAGACAGACGACCTCAGGGACGTAGATACGTCGATCTCTGAACCACATGCCACCCTTAAAGACAAGATTAATATCCACAGGTGGGTTGGCCAGAAATACATCACCATCATAGGCCTCCCTGCACTCATTCCACAAGTCCTGATCGTGGATAACTCCGATGAAATTGGCATCAGATAGAATGGTCTTGGACGGGGCTCCAGGTACGGAATCCGCAGCACGGATTCCGGGATAAAACTTCAGCCTTCCCATTACGAGAACCTGGACGGTACGAGATAACAAAGTTAAATTGATTTAAAAATAAGTTCCGACGAGCTTGACGAGGAGAAAGACATCTAGCGGATCTAAGGAACTCTAAATTGCGATGGTCAGTTAGCAGTATGATCTGTTGTGCAGCTCATTGCAGATGATGCCTCCATTCTTTGAAAGCCGCAATATTAGCCAGTAATTCCTTGTCTCCCACGTCATAATTCTTCTCTGCTGAGGTTAGTCTACAGGAAAAGAAAGCACAAGGATGTAGCAGACACTTCTCTCCAGTTCTTTGGGATAGAATAGCCCCCAAAGCATTATCAGAAGCGTCCACCTCCACAATGAAAGAAAGTGTTGGATCTGGGTGTATCAACAGCGGTGCTGATGTGAAACAGATCTAAAGCCGATCAAAAGCTTCTTGAGCCTGTGATGACCACTTAAAGGGCTTTTCCTTCTTTGTCAAGGAAGTAATGGGACGGACAATATCAGAGAAATTTCGAATGAAGCGTCTGTAGAAATTTGCAAAACCAATAAAACGTTGGACCTCCTTAACATTCTTGGGTACCGGCCAGTCAAGGATAGCCTGAATCTTACCAGATTCCATGTTCAGCCCCTGGGGAGAGATGATATAACCTAAGAACTGTATCTCAGAATGATGGAACTCTCATTTCTCCGGCTTAATATACAGATGGTTCTCTTTCAGACGTCTTAAAACCGTTTTGACATGTTCTTCATGTTCCTGTAGAGAGTCAGAAAAGATTAGTATATCGTCCAAATAGATCACTACAAACTGGTCCAACAAATCTCTGAAAATGTCACTTGCAAGGTGTTGAAACATTGCAGGGGCGTTACAAAGCCCGAAGGGCATCACAAGAGATTCAAAGTGTCCATACCGGCATCTGAATGCTGTCTTCTACTCCCTGGACGAATACGCACCAAATTATAAGCCCCACGAAGATCCAGTTTAGAGAACACCTTAGCATGGCGGACTATTTCCAGTAATTCGGGAATCAGCGGCAAAGGGTAACGGTTTCATACGGTTACCTTATTGAGTTCCCGATAGTCAACACAGGGTCTCAGGGTCCCATCCTTCTTCTTTACAAAAAAGATAGGTGCCCCTGCTGGTGAGGAAGAAGGACGTATGAAGCCTTTGGCCAGATTTTCATCAATATACTCTTTTAAGGCTTGAAGCTCAGGTGCCGCCAAAGGTTATACGTTACCAAAAGTAATAGCTGCCCCAGGAAGCAACTCAATGGGACAGTCATAATGCCTGTGTGGAGGAAGCTGATCTGCATTCTTCTTGTCACAGATGTCAGAGAACTCTTTATATGCTGGAGGTAAAGAAAATACTTGTACATGTGGTTCCGTAGCCGTGGACTCAGGGACAGCTTCTGTTAACGCTGAGTTGCTCCTTGTTGGAAAGATAATCTCCTTGGTCTCCCAGTTGATAATTGGGTTCTGAGAACGCAACCAAGGAATGCCTAAAATCACAGGAAAATGAGGAGAAGAAATTAGCAAGAAAGAAAGTTGCTTCTGATGATTAGGCTCCAACAAAATTTCAAGGAGTACGGTCTCCTGATCCACAGGCCCAGAGATTAAAGGTGACCCATCTACTGTTTCCATGGTAATTGGAGAGGCTCTTTGCTGAATTTCAATACCATGTTCCTTGGCAAATGCGATATCCATGAAATTGCCACCTGCACCAGAGTCAATCATAGCTGCACTGGAAATGCACTGTCCTGAACACAGGATCTTAATAGGGAGAGAACAGTGAGAATTCTTTTCCTTCAGCTCCTTGGGGGGTGAAGTCATAGAAAGTGAATGGAATACAGCATTTAAAGGCAGGCTACATTCAGAGATGTCAGATTCATCATCTCAGTTGTCATACTCCCCTACTGCTGGTAGCACCTTGTTAGGCCATCTAGGACACTTAGGACAATTGATCAAGAAGTGGTCAGACTGGCCGCAGTAGAAACATAGACTTTCATGAAGGCGATGCTTCCGGCGCTCATTGATCTCGCGCCTCTGAATGGAATCAATTTGCATGGGCACCTCCTCCACCTCCCGAGATGTTTTACCTGCAGGCTCTTTGTAAGGAAGGGAAAAGTTAGAAATACGGTTATATGCAGCAAACTTCTTCTGCCTACGCTCAGTAAAGCGAATGTCAATGCGCACACAATGCTGTATAAATGTCTCTAGCTCTTGTGGTGACTCAGAGCGAGCTAGTTCATCTTTCACAATACTAGACAGGCAATTGTGCATAACTGTCCCAATTGGTATCTACCGCTAATCTCCTGAATTCAGTAGCATACTCAATAACATAACGTTTAGCCTGGCGTAAAGACAATAAAGCAGATTCAGCAGTTGCACGACGATTAGGATCATCAAACATTAATGCTATAGCGGCCAAGAAATCATCCAAGTTATTTAACCGTGGGTCACGAGACTCAATCATCGGATTCGCCCAGGCGAGCGCTCATGCGGTCAGCAGCATTATTACACACAATACTTTCGATCTATCATTAGGAAAACGGTCAGCATGCACATCAAAATATAGCATACATTGATTCACAAAGCCACAAAATTTGTCGTGATCACCATTAAATCTGAATGGGGGCAATTTAGGTGGGCTATCTGGTGGCGGTTGCCCAGAGGGAAAAGTCGCTTGTGCAGCTATTTGCATGCTTATGTCCTGAAAAGCCCATCCATACTGGGACTCTATGCCAGCAAGTTTGTTTTCCTGGTCTGCCATGTGGGTGCTTAAGTCCTGCAAAGTCTGTCCAAACACTTGCTGATTTTGTTCTAAGCTTCAAAAATTCTTTTGCAGACCTTCCACATCTTTCTGCAGTGATCTAATTATGGAAAACACCTGCTCTAGTCTGCTTTCTGCAGTCATTGTTTCA
Source organism: Ranitomeya variabilis (assembly GCF_051348905.1). Taxonomy (NCBI): domain Eukaryota; kingdom Metazoa; phylum Chordata; class Amphibia; order Anura; family Dendrobatidae; genus Ranitomeya; species Ranitomeya variabilis. Next base: position 117,384,751 of record NC_135239.1, on the reverse strand, counting down.
GCAGTCTCCTTTTTTTTTTTTAGGCTAGAGTATCCTGTAATAATTATAGGGGATAACTCAGGAGACTCTTTGCGTGGAACAAGACAACTACAGGACACAGTTTTATAAGTGGTAAAGTCTATATTATCACATGGTGATTCAAACAGGTGCAGAGAGAAACTCAAGTCCACAACACTTGGAGTAAATATTAAATGCAGCTTAGCAGTCTATAGGAAACTTCAGAGGAAAATGCAATCACGCAGAAAGTCTATGAAGCACAATTATTGTTGAGGATACTTGACACGAATAAGTCCTTCCTTAGTCCAAAACACAGATAGATATGCTTATAAGGCAGTTCAAATAATATCTTAGCTCAACCAGGGAGGCCTGGGTAATAGTCCCAGGTTCTTGCAGAGCAAAAACAGCTTACATGTCCCGCAAATGCAGATGGAAGTAAACACGAGCAGCAGATGGAGGATTACTGGAACTGGTGTATGCAGCAGGAACTCAGAGCAGAGTAGCAGGATAACCCCACAGGTTCACAGGAGCAGGTATATAGCCAGGGAGTCACCAGAGGTCAGGAGCTGGATGCAAGGCAGAATACTCTAGCACAGACTGAAGGCTGGGGTGGAGTTTTATAGCAGGAAGTCACAGTGCACATGAGACCAAAGACGCCATCTTGGAAAAGGGCAGTAATGCACAAAAGGTAATAAAAAAATGTTCAGAGTCCTGACACCCGTATGCCCACCGACGGGATAGTACGTCATAGCGATCGGCCGCGCTCACGGGGGGAGCGCGGCCGATCGCGGCCACGTGTCAGCTGACTATCGCAGCTGACATCCGACACTATGTGCAAGGAGCGGTCACGGACCGCCCCCGGCACATTAACCCTCGGCACACTGCGATCAAACATGATCGCAGTGTTCCGGCAGCATAGGGAAGCATCGCGCAGGGAGGGGGCTCCCTGCGCGCTTCCCTGAGACCCCCGGAGCAACGCGATGTGATTGCGCTGCTCTGAGGGTTTCTTACCTCCTCCTCCCTGCAGCAGGCCCAGATCCAAAATGGCTGCGGGGGCCTCTCGGGTCCTGCAGGAAGGTGGCTTACCAGCGCCTGCTCAGAGCAAACGCTGGTAAGCCTGCAGGAGTGCACGTCAGAACGCTGATCTGACACAGTGCACAGCAAAGTGTCAGATCAGCGATCTTACACTATAACATGATGCCCCCCCTGGGGCAATGTTATAGTGTAAAAAAAAAATATTCACATGTGCATAAAAAAAAAAAAAAAAATTCCTAAAAAAATATATTGTTCCTATAAATACATTTCTTTATCTAAATAAAAAAAAACAATAAAAGTACACATATTTAGTATCGCCGCGTCCGTAACGACCCGACCTATAAAACTGTCCCACTAGTTAACCCCTTCAGTGAACACCGTAAAAAAAAAACAAGGCAAAAAACAACGCTTTATTATCATACCGCCAAACAAAAAGTGGAATAACACGCGATCAAAAAGACGGATAAAAATAACCATGGTACTGCTAAAAACGTCATCTTGTCCCGCAAAAAATGAGCCACCATACAGCATCATCAGCGAAAAAATAAAAAAGTTGTAGTCCTCGGAATAAAGCGATGCAAAAATAATAATTTTTTCTATAAAATAGTTTTTATCGTATAAAAGCGGCAAAACATAAAAAAATGATATAAATGAGGTATCGCTGTAATCGTACTGACCCGAAGAATAAAACTGCTTTATCCATTTTACCAAACGCGGAATGGTATAAACGCCTCCCTCAAAAGAAATTCATGAATAGCTGGTTTTTGGTCATGCTGCCTCACAAAAATCGGAATAAAAAGCGATCAAAAAATCACGTGCCCGAAAATGCTACCAATAAAAACGTCAACTCGTCCCGCAAAAAATCAAGACCTCACATGACTCTGTGGACCAAAATATGGAAAAATGATAGCTCTCAAAATGTGGTAACTCAAAAAATATTTTTTGCAATAAAAAGCGTCTTTCAGTGTGTGACGGTTGCCAATCATAAAAATCTGCTAAAAAAAACGCTATAAAAGTAAATCAAATCCCCCTTCATCACCCCCTTAGTTAGGAAAAAATTAAAAAAATGTGTTTATTTCCATTTTATTTTCCATTTTCCCATTTGGGTTGGGGCTAGGGTTAAGGCTACAGTTAGGGTTGGGGCTAAAGTTAGGGTTAAGGTTTGGATTACATTTAAAGTTGGGAATAGGGCAATGTGACGCCTGCAGACCATTCCATCTAAGTCTGCATTCCAAATGGTGCTCCTTTCCCTTCCGAGCTCTCCCATGCGCCCAAACGGTGGTTCCCCCCCACATATGGGGTATCAGCGTACTCAGGACAAGATGGACAACAACTTTTGGGTCCAATTTCTCCTGTTACCCTTGGGAAAATACAAAACTGGGGGCTAAAATATAATTTTTGTGGGAATTGTTTTAAAATTATTTTCACGGCTCTGCATTATAAACTGTAGTGAAACACTTAGGGGTTCAAAGCTCTCACAACACTTTCCAAAATGGTGCCACTTGTGGGGGGTTTCAATGTTTAGGCATATCAGTGGCTCTCCAAACGCAACATGGCGTCCCATCTCAATTCCTTTCAATTTTGCATTGAAAAGTCAAACGGCGTTCCTTCCCTTCCGAGCTCTCCCATGCGCCCCCACATATGGGGTATCAGCGTACTCAGGACAAATTATACAACAACTTTTGGGGTCCAATTTCTTCTCTTACCCTTGGGAAAATAAAAAATTGGGGGCGAAAAAATCATTTTTGTGAAAAAATATGATTTTTTATTTTTACGGCTCTGCATTATGAACTTCTGTGAAGCACTTGGTGGGTCAAAGTGCTCACCACACATCTAGATAAGTTTCTTAGGGGGTCTACTTTCCAAAATGGTGTCACTTGTGGGGGGTTTCAATGTTTAGGCACATCAGGGTCTCTCCAAACGCAACATGGCATCCCATCTCAATTCCAGTCAATTTTGCATTGAAAAGTCAAATGGCGCTCCTTCGCTTCCGAGCTCTGCCATGTGTCAACTTCTTGAATGTGGTTTTGAGCACCTTGAGGGGTGCAGTTTTTAGAATGGTGCCACACTTCGTTATTTTCTATCATATAGACCCCTCAAAATGACTTCAAATGAGATGTGGTCCCTAAAAAATAAAATGGTGTTGTAAAAATGAGAAATTGCTGGTCAACTTTTAACCCTTATAACTCCCTAACAAAAAAAATGTGGTTCCAAAATTGTGCTGATGTAAAGTAGACATGTGGGAGATGTTACTTATTAAGTATTTTGTGTGACATATCTCTGTGATTTAATTGCATACAAATTCAAAGTTGGAAAATTGCAAAATTTTCAACATTTTCGCCAAATTTCTGTTTTTTTTTCACAATTAAACGCAGGTAATATCAAATAATTTTTACCACTGTCATGAAGTACAATATGTCACGAGAAAACTGTCAGAATCACCGGGATCCGTTGAAGCGTTCCAGAGTTATAACCTCATAAAGGGACAGTGGTCAGAATTGTAAAAAGTGGCCTGGTCATTAACGTGCAAACCACCCTTGGGGGTAAAGGGGTTAAAGACTCTGCCGATAACCCCAAACAGGCCATTTGCAACACCTGTCATGCCAGCATTAGCAAGGGTAGCAAATCTACCAGCCTTACCACCACCAGCTTTATCGGGCACATGGCAGCAAAGCACCCGCCTTTGTGGGTCCAACCCCAGGCTCCAAGAACAGTGTCTGCGGGTGACACCACTGCTTCTTCCACTATTGGCGTGCAAGCCAATGCCCTGTCCACGGTGCATGCGAAGATGACTCCTGCCCTGCACCTGCCGTTACCCACACTCAAATAGCACCATCATCAAGCACGTCCACATCCTTGTCCCAGCGCAGCCTTCAGTTGTCCATACCCCAGTCATTGGAATGCAAGCAGAAATACGCAGCCAATGCCCCACAGGCCACAGTACTAAATTCACACATCTCATCTGCTTGCGCTGGAAATGTTGCCTTTAAGGCCATGTGCACACGTTCAGGATTGTTAGCGTTTTTTTCGCGTTTTTTCGCTATAAAAACGTGATAAAAACGCGAAAAAAAACGCTTACATAAGCCTCCTATTATTTACAGGGTATTCCGCATTTTTGGTGCAAATGTTGCGATTTTTTCCGCGAAAAAATCGCATAGCGGAAAAAAAAGCAACATGTTCATTAAAAATGCGGAATTGCAGGGATTCCGCACACCTAGGGGTCCATTGATCTGCTTACTTCCCGCACGGGGCTGTGCACACCATGCGGGAAGTAAGCAGATTATATGCGGTTGGTACCCAGGGTGGAGGAGAGGAGACTCTCCTCCACGCACTGGGCACCATATAAGTGGTCAAAAAATAAGAAATAAAATAATAAACAGTCCTATACTCACCCTCGATGTCTTGCCGCCTCCTCGCACGCTGCCGTTCGGTTTCTGTACCTGGTGTGCGCTGAAGGACCTCGCCGAATGACGTCACTGTCCTGTGATTGGTCGTGAGCGGTCATGTGACCGCTCACGTGACCGTGACGTCACGGGAGGTCCTGTGCGCACAGACCAGCTATACGGAACGGACGCCGGTGAGATGTCTGGGTGAGTATAAGCATTTTTTTATTTTTTTTATTATTTTTAAACATTCTATCTTTTACTATAGATGCTGCATAAGCTGCATCTATAGTAAAAAGTTGGTCACACTTGTCAAACGCTATGTTTGACAAGTGTGACCAACCTGTCAGTCAGTTTTCCAAGCGATGCTACAGATCGCAGGGAAAACTTTAGCATTCTGCAAGCTAATTACGCTTGCAGAATGCTAAAAAAAACGCGAAAAAAACGGAAAAAAAAACGCAAAAAAAAAAATGCGGATTTCTTGCAGAAAATTTCCGGTTTTCTTCAGGAATTTTCTGCAAGAAATCCGCAACGTGTGCACATACCCTTAAGCTTGTGGAGACGGAATCTTTCCACAATCTGATGGCAGCGGCCATCCCAAGGTACTCGGTCCCCAGACGCCACTATTTCTTTTGCTGTGCCATCCCTGCATTACACAAGCACATGTCCCACAACATTACCTGTGCCCTCAGCAATGCAGTTACTGGGAAAGTCCACCTAACCACGGAGACACGTGGACAAGTGCTTGTGACCAGGGATGGTACATCTAGCTGACGGCACACTGGGTTAACATAGTGGAAGCCGAGACCCAGTCAGACCTTGGAATGGAACACGTCCTCCCGACGCCAAGGATTGCAGGCTCTACATCAATCAGGGTTGCCCCCACAGTCTACAGCTCCTGCACCACCTCCTTCTCTTCAGCCTCATCTCTGAAATGAGCACATCAGTCCCAAGCTGGAAGCATTGCCAATTCCAAGTGGCAACAGGCTGTGCTGAAGCGAATATGCTTAGGTGACAAACCGCACAATGCTGAAGAGTTGAGGACAGCTCTGAAAGACCAGGCAGATCTGAGGCTGACACAGCTGAACCTCCAGCCAGACATGGTTGTGTGTGACAATGGCAGGAACCTGGTGGCGGCTCTGAGGTGAGGCGAACTGACACACGTACTATAAATAGTAAAAGGAATCGAGGGCACTCACCGTCTGACGTGTGATTCAGTCCTTTATTGTGGCATAAAATAGTATTGGCAGGTCTTACAGGAAAATGCGGGTGTCGGGAGACGACGGACCGTTTCGCGCGTGTGCGCTTCTACAGGTCCCAAGCTCTCAAGCTCTGGCTGCATAGATTGACACACAGCAGTGGATTGAAGTTCTCAGCAATTACCACCTGTTAGTGCGGATAGATTTCTTTCTTTTTTCTTGTTTTGCGCATGACACACGTACTATGCCTGGCCCATGTGCTTAACCTCATTGTTCAATGGTTTCTAAAAAGCTACCCGGCGCTACTGGATCTGCTTGTGAAAGTACTGAGGACTAAGAACCTAGTGTTCGAAACGCGTTCAGTCATGACTGCCGTGTGATCTTTTCTCCTTTTTTTTTGTCAGCCTTTGCTATTTTAAAATATGGAATAAAGATGCAATATTTTTATATTTACGTCCTGGAGCTGGAAATCTTGCTTTGTTTGGTGCTTCATCCACGTTACAGCGGAGACGTCTTTTCCCTACACGGATGCTACAGCCACAGCTTTTGGACTTTCATGGGTGAGCTGAATACTCTTGTTTTTTCCGAACTGACACACTTACCAGGCCTGGCCCATGTGCTTAACCTCAATGTTAAATGGTCTCTAATAAGCTACACGGCGCTGCCGGATCTGCTTGTGAAAGTACGCCGCCTGTGTGCCCATTTTAGAAAGTCAGCTACAGCTTCAACCGCCCTTGCTGTGCTTCAGCAGCGATTGCAGCTTCCGGCTGACCGACTGGTGTGTGATGTCCCCATGCGTTGGAACTCTACACTGCAGTTTGGAAAGGATTTGTGAGCAGAAGAAGGCAGTTGTTGAATACCAGCATCAACAAAGCCGTCGTTATTGAGGTCAGACTCCACACATAAGACCTCAGGAGTGGACATGGATGTCAGACATATGTACCATCCTCCAAAAGTTTGAGGACTGCACAAAGATGGTGAGCGGTGATGATGCCATAATTAGCATCACCATCCAGCTTCTCTGAATTCTGAAAAGCTCTCTGCTCACAATGAAAGAGGATACATTGCAGGTGGAACAAGAGGACATGGAGCAAGGAACCATACAGTGTGATTACACACAGCCCAGCCTCATGTCATCCCAACGTGGATTGTTTGACAATGAGGAAGAGGAGGAGGAAGAACAGGAGCTACTTTCATGCACTGTAGATGGTACTACAAGCACAACTGTCATACCGTCTGTTCAGCGTGGATGGCCTGAGGACAGGAAGGAGGAGGACACCTTGGTCAGTCGTCCTGTTGGTGAGGACACGGAAGGCTTGCCTGTTACCAGTCTGGCACGCATGGCTGACTTTATGTTGGCCAAAAGTTGTGAGCCCATCCACCAAACGTCAAGGTAATCTCAAAACGGATGGGTACCTGAGCTGACTGCCTAGTGTGAACACTTACCTATGGCTAATAACATGGTAAAGTCTGCTTTTATAGGAAGCTCAGAACCAACTGTTTTTGGAGATTACCTTGACGTATGGTGGATGGGCTCACAACTTTTGGCCAAATCTTGTGCTAAGAATCTCATGTGTTTTTTCATAAATTTCACAAGCCATTATGCTATTCACATTTCATGTATTGCACATTTCCTTGCCTTAGCACAGTAAATTTTGAGTGCAGCCATTGATCTATTTGCTATATGACTTTTCTGGTTATGCACCAGTTCAGACTATATGGTTGTTCAGTCAGTTTTCTTATATTTACTATGTACTATTTTTTCTGACTTGAACGCCCCGCCCTTCACATTTTAATTACATCCAAACACAGTTGGTTCTGAGCTTCCTATAAAAGCAGGCTTTACCATGTTATTAGCCATAGGTAAGTGTTCACACTAGGCAGTCAGCTCAGGTACCTGTTGTGGATTGTTTTTGGGCTCCCTCTGGTGGTTACAAGTGGTACTGGGTGACTTTGGTGGGTTGCTGTCTCTGGTTTCCACCTGTCCATCATAGGCTGGGTGTTTCCTATTTAACCTGGCTTTCCTGTCATTCCCTTGCCGGCTATCAATGTAATCAGAGTGTCTCTGTTTGCCTCTGCTACCTGCTCCTATAATCTGCTGGACAAGCTAAGTTCTGATTTTCCTGTTTTTTGTGTTCTGCCTTATCATGTTTTTAGTCCAGCTTGCATACATATGAATCTTTGCTGCTGGTTGCTCTAGTGGGCTGAAATTACTCCCCATGTACCATGAGTTGGCACATGGGTCCCAGTAATTTCAGGATGGTTTTTTGAAGAAAGGGTTTTTCGCTGACCGCCTAGATCTCTTTTGTATCCTTCTGCTATCTAGCTGTAGCGGGCCACATTTTGCTAAAACTGTTTTCATACCTGCGTATGTGCCTTCCTCTTAATTCACCGTCATTATATGTGGGGGGCTGCTATCCCTTTGGGGTATTTCTCTAGGAGGCAAGCGAGGTCTGCTTTTCATCTTCTAGGGGAAGTTAGTTCTCCGGCTGGCGCGAGACGTCTAGAGTCCCCGTAGGTACGTTCCCCGGCTGCTGTTAGTGTTTGTGTTAAGTTCAGGATCGCGGTCAGCTCAGGTTCCATCACCCTAGAGCTTGTCCTATTTTTGTGCTTGCCCTTTTGGTGATTCCCTGCCATTGGAATCATGACAGTATAGCCGGCCCGAAAGTTTGGGCTGAAGCAGGAGAAAAAGAAGTGCTGAGGGGGATTTTTTTTTTTTTCTTTCCTCAGAGTTTTGCTGCCTAGCCCTTAATTGCTGTCTAGCTGCTTCTTACCTCCTCTTAACCCTTGAATGGCTCTGACCTTAGCTGTTTAACATGGATGTCCTGAGTTTGGCTTCCAGCCTGAATAATCTTGCTGCTAAGGTTCAAAACATACAGGATTTTGTTGTTCACACTCCTATGTCTGAACCTAGAATTCCTATTCCAGAGTTTTTTTCTGGAGATAGATCTACCTTCTTGAATTTCAGGAACAATTGCAAATTGTTTCTTTCTTTGAAATCTCGCTCCTCTGGAGACCCTGCTCAGCAGGTCAAGATTGTTATATCTTTCCTGCGGGGTGACCCTCAGAATTGGGCATTTGCATTGGCACCAGGGGATCCTGCATTGCTCAGTGTGGATGCGTTTTTTCTGGCACTGGGATTGCTCTATGAGGAACCTAACCTGGAGATTCAGGCTGAAAAGGCTTTATTGGCCCTCTCTCAGGGGCATGATGAAGCGGAAGTATATTGTCAAAAATTTCGGAAATGGTCGGTGCTTACTCAGTGGAATGAGTGCGCCCTGGCTGCAAACTTCAGAAATGGTCTTTCTGAGGCCATTAAGGATATTATGGTGGGGTTCCCTGCGCCTACAGGTCTGAATGAGTCTATGACTATGGCCATTCAGATTGATCGGCGTTTACGGGAGCGCAAACCTGTGCACCAGTTGGCGGTGTCTTCTGAACAGGCACCTGAGACTATGCAATGTGATAGAATTCAGTCCAGAAGTGAACGGCAAAATTATAGGCGGAAAAATGGATTGTGTTTTTATTGTGGTGATTCAGCTCATGTTATATCAGCATGCTCTAAACGCACAAAAAAGGTTGATAAATCTTTTGCCATTAGTACTCTGCAGTCTAAGTTCATTTTGTCTGTAACTCTGATTTGTTCACTGTCATCCATTTCCGTCGATGCCTATGTGGATTCGGGCGCTGCCCTGAGTCTTATGGATTGGTCATTTGCCAAACGCTGCGGTTTTAGTCTGGAGCCTCTGGAAGTTCCTATTCCTTTGAAGGGAATTGACTCTACACCATTGGCTATGAATAAACCGCAGTACTGGACACAAGTGACCATGCGCATGACTCCCATTCATCAGGAGGTGATTCGCTTCCTTGTACTGTATAATTTACATGATGTACTAGTGCTTGGTCTGCCATGGTTACAAACTCATAATCCAGTCCTGGATTGGAAAACAATGTCTGTGTTAAGCTGGGGATGTCAGGGGGTTCATGATGATGCACCTCTGATTTCAATCGCTTCATCTACTCCTTCTGAGGTCCCTGCGTTTTTGTCTGACTATCGGGATGTTTTTGAGGAGCCTAAGCTCAATTCGCTCCCTCCTCATAGGGATTGTGACTGTGCTATAGATTTAATTCCTGGCAGTAAGTTCCCTAAGGGTCGTTTATTTAATCTGTCAGTGCCAGAGCATACTGCTTATGCGGAGTTATATTAAGGAGTCCTTGGAAAAGGGACATATTCGTCCATCTTCGTCCCCTCTGGGAGCAGGTTTTTTTTTCGTGGCTAAAAAAGATGGTTCCCTGAGGCCTTGTATAGATTATCGCCTTCTGAATAAGATTACAGTCAAATATCAGTATCCATTGCCATTATTGACTGATTTGTTTGCTCGCATTAAGGGGGCTAGGTGGTTCACTAAGATAGATCTTCGCGGTGCGTATAATCTTGTGCGGATAAAGCAGGGTGATGAGTGGAAAACCGCATTTAATACGCCTGAGGGCCATTTTGAGTATTTGGTAATGCCTTTTGGACTTTCTAATGCTCCTTCAGTCTTTCAGTCCTTTATGCACAATATTTTCCGTGAATATCTGGATAAGTTTATGATTGTGTATTTGGATGATATTTTGGTTTTTTCTGATGACTGGGAGTCTCATGTTCTACAGGTCAGGAAGGTGTTTCAAGTCCTGCGGGCCAATTCTTTGTTTGTGAAGGGCTCAAAATGTCTCTTCGGAGTTCAGAAGATTTCTTTTTTGGGGTACATTTTTTCTCCTTCTACTATTGAGATGGATCCCGTCAAGGTTCAGGCGATCTGTGACTGGACACAACCTACATCTGTTAAGAGTCTTCAGAGGTTCTTGGGTTTTGCTAATTTTTATCGTCGTTTCATTGCTAATTTTTCCAGTGTTGTTAAACCTTTGACTGATTTGACTAAGAAAGGTGCTGATGTTGCTGATTGGTCTCCTACGGCTGTGGAGGCATTTCAGGAACTTAAGCGCCGGTTTTCTTCTGTTCCTGTGTTATGTCAACCAGATGTTTCACTTCCTTTTCAGGTTGAGGTTGATGCTTCTGAGATTGGAGCGGGGGCGGTTTTGTCACAGAGAAGTTCCGATGGCTCGGTGATGAAGCCATGTGCGTTCTTTTCCAGAAAATTCTCGCCCGCCGAGCGGAATTATGATGTGGGTAATCGGGAGCTTTTGGCCATGAAGTGGGCATTTGAGGAGTGGCGTCATTGGCTTGAGGGTGCTAGACATCGTGTGGTGGTCTTGACTGATCACAAAAATCTGATTTACCTTGAGTCTGCCAGGCGTCTGAATCCTAGACAGGCTCGTTGGTCATTGTTTTTTTCTCGTTTCAATTTTGTGGTTTCATACCTGCCAGGTTCAAAGAATGTGAAGGCAGATGCTCTTTCCAGGAGTTTTGTGCCTGACTCTCCTGGAGACTCTGGGCCTACTGGTATCCTTAGGGATGGGGTAATATTGTCCGCCGTCTCCCCAGACTTGCGACGTGCATTGCAGGAGTTTCAGGCGGATAAACCTGATCGTTGTCCACCAGAAAGACTGTTTGTTCCGGATGATTGGACCAGTAAAGTCATCTCCGAGGTCCATTCTTCTGCATTGGCTGGTCATCCTGGAATATTTGGTACTAGAGACTTGGTGGCCAGGTCTTTTTGGTGGCCTTCCTTGTCAAGGGATGTGCGTACCTTTGTGCAGTCTTGTGAAGTGTGTGCTCGGGCTAAGCCTTGCTGTTCTCGGGCCAGTGGGTTGTTGTTATCCTTGCCTATCCCGAAGAGGCCTTGGACGCACATTTCCATGGATTTTATTTCAGATCTCCCTGTCTCACAGAAAATGTCCGTCATCTGGGTTGTGTGTGACCGCTTTTCTAAGATGGTTCATTTGGTACCCTTGCCTAAGTTGCCTTCCTCCTCTGAGTTGGTCCCTTTGTTTTTTCAGAACGTGGTTCGTTTGCATGGGATTCCGGAGAATATCGTTTCTGACAGGGGATCCCAGTTTGTGTCTAGATTTTGGCGGACGTTTTGTGCTAAGATGGGCATTAATTTGTCTTTCTCATCTGCATTCCATCCTCAGACGAATGGCCAGACGGAGCGAACTAATCAGACCTTGGAAACTTATTTAAGGTGTTTTGTTTCTGCTGATCAAGATGACTGGGTTGCCTTTTTGCCGCTGGCCGAATTTGCCCTTAATAATCGGGCTAGTTCTGCCACTTTGGTTTCTCCTTTCTTTTGTAATTCGGGGTTTCATCCTCGTTTTTCCTCTGGTCAGGTGGAGCCTTCGGATTGTCCTGGAGTGGACGTGGTGGTGGACAGGCTACATCAGATTTGGAATCAGGTGGTGGACAATTTAAAGTTGTCTCAGGAGAAGGCTCAGCAGTTTGCTAATCGCCGTCGCCGCGTGGGTCCCCGACTTCGTGTTGGGGACTTGGTGTGGTTGTCTTCTCGTTTTGTCCCTATGAAGGTCTCTTCTCCTAAGTTCAAGCCTCGGTTCATCGGTCCTTATAAGATCTTGGAGATTCTTAACCCTGTGTCTTTTCGTTTGGATCTCCCAGCATCGTTTGCTATTCATAATGTGTTCCATCGGTCGTTATTGCGGAGGTATGAGGTGCCCGTTGTTCCTTCGGTTGAGCCTCCTGCTCCGGTGCTGGTGGAGGGAGAATTGGAGTATGTTGTTGAGAAGATCTTGGATTCTCGTGTTTCCAGACGTAAACTCCAGTATTTGGTTAAGTGGAAGGGTTATGGTCAGGAGGATAATTCCTGGGTGGTCGCCTCTGATGTTCATGCGACTGATTTGGTCCGCGCCTTCCATAGAGCTCATCCTGATCGCCCTGGGGGTTCTTGTGAGGGTTCGGTGACCCCTCCTCAAGGGGGGGGTACTGTTGTGGATTCTGTTTGTGGGCTCCCTCTGGTGGTTACAAGTGGTACTGGGTGACTTTGGTGGGTTGGTGTCTCTGGTTTCCACCTGTCCATCATAGGCTGGGTGTTTCCTATTTAACCTGGCTTTCCTGTCATTCCCTTGCCGGCTATCAATGTAATCAGAGTGTCTCTGTTTGCCTCTGCTACCTGCTCCTATAATCTGCTGGACAAGCTAAGTTCTGATTTTCCTGTTTTTTGTGTTCTGCCTTATCATGTTTTTAGTCCAGCTTGCATACATATGAATCTTTGCTGCTGGTTGCTCTAGTGGGCTGAAATTACTCCCCATGTACCATGAGTTGGCACATGGGTCCCAGTAATTTCAGGATGGTTTTTTGAAGAAAGGGTTTTTCGCTGACCGCCTAGATCTCTTTTGTATCCTTCTGCTATCTAGCTGTAGCGGGCCTCATTTTGCTAAAACTGTTTTCATACCTGCGTATGTGCCTTCCTCTTAATTCACCGTCATTATATGTGGGGGGCTGCTATCCCTTTGGGGTATTTCTCTAGGAGGCAAGCGAGGTCTGCTTTTCATCTTCTAGGGGAAGTTAGTTCTCCGGCTGGCGCGAGACGTCTAGAGTCCCCGTAGGTACGTTCCCCGGCTGCTGTTAGTGTTTGTGTTAAGTTCAGGATCGCGGTCAGCTCAGGTTCCATCACCCTAGAGCTTGTCCTATTTTTGTGCTTGCCCTTTTGGTGATTCCCTGCCATTGGAATCATGACAGGTACCCATCCGTTTTGAGATTACCTTGACGTTTGGTGGATGGGCTCACAACTTTTGGCCAAATCTTGTGCTAAGAATCTCATGTGTTTTTTCATAAATTTCACAAGCCATTATGCTATTCACATTTCATGTATTGCACATTTCCTTGCCTTAGCACAATAAATTTTGAGTGCAGCCATTGATCTATTTGCTATATGACTTTATGTTGCGCTGCCTTTCCCGTGACCCTTGTATTGTAAATATTTTGTGTGACAGTCATTACTGGGTAGTGACACTTTTAGATCCATGCTACAAGGAGAACTTTCAATCACTTTTACCATAGGCAGCCAGGTGTACTAAAATGGTGCATTACCAGAGGGCCATTGTTACAGAATTAATAAAAAAAAGTTCCTATCTCAAAACGCTGGCGGGGGACATAACGGTTCGTTGAACAACCAAGGAGTACAGGCGAGAGAGACACAACTCCAATCCAGCAGAGGCAAGGGAACACTGGCAAAGTTCTGGGACAGTTTTCTCAGACCCACCCATCGCCCTGGCCCTGAGGCGTGGGCTAATGTAACAAGGAATGGAATGTTTTCTAAGGTGCTGAGTGAGTACCTTGCTGACCGTACCAACATCCTCCGTGATTCCTCTGTGCCTCTTAATTATTGGGTATCCAAGATGGACATGTGGCATGAACTGGCTCTCTACACCTTGGAGGTCCTTGCCTGCCCTGCGCTAGCATTTTGTCAGAGCAGGTTTTTAGTGCAGTTTGTGGAATTATCACAAATAAGCGCATTCGCCTGTCAACGGAAAATGCAGATAGGCTGACTATTATCAAAACAAGGGCTGGATTGGGCCAGACTTATCTACACCACCAAATGACAGCGAAACATAACCTTCAATACAGTGTCTTTTTGGGAGGTGTATCCCAATGCACTTCTTCACACCCACACATGGGTATACGGTTCCTGATTTTGGCTATTTGGTGTACTCCTCCTCCTTGTCCTCATTCTCATCATCCACCACCACTAGAACACCAGGATGAACGTGTTCTATGCTGCTACGGCCAGTCAATTTTTTGGCAAGGGAGTTTATAATGCCCGTAAACAATTAGTTTTTTTTAAATTACCCCCCATGGGGTAATGTCTTTCAGCCCTTACACTTAGTGTATGGGCATTCCAAGTGTAGGAGACCCGCTCCTTTAAATTGTGCCTATTTTTTAATGAGGCCTTCTTCCATGTCTCATCATCCACCGCCACTAGATCACCAGGGTTAAAGAGTTCCGTGCTGCTACAGCCATTCTAGTTTTTTGCAAGGGTGTTTATGATGCCCGTAATAAAAATATTTACACAGTATGTTGATGTGTACTCCCCCCCCCCCCCCCCCAAGGAGAAAATGTTTGTCAGCCCATACACTTAGTGTATGGGTGGGAATTTCGAGTCTAGGAGACCTGCTCCTTTATAATGGGACAGTTTTTTGTTTTTTTTAATCAGGCTCTCCTCCATATTTCTTCCAGGGGGGATTGGGTCAAGGTGGCCCTTGCATTCAATGCCTAAGGAAACAGTATGGCAGGACCAACTGAAGAATGTGAAGTGGATTTTCCTATGGCCATCCAGTACCTAGGTTCAAAGGCTTCTTGGGGTGCATATGACTTGGTAGCAGGGCAGGCCTTGCAGTCAATGCATAAGAATACAGTATGGGTGTACAAAATGAATAATGTGAAGTGGATTTTCCTGTGGCCATCCACTACCTGGGTTCAAAGGCTTCTTGGGGTGCATATGACTTGATAGCAGTATGACACCTTGCATTCAATGCAACATTTTTTCAGGAAGCCCTCCTGTACCTCTCGTGAAAGGGGTATTGGGGTGCGTCATAATTCTTGGCAGCCCAGCCACTCACTGCATAGGCAATAACAGCATAGGAGACCCAATGTTTAATAATGGCCCTTGAAGAATATTAATGCCGCCTGATGCCCCTCTAAAAATAGGCTCTGTGACTTTGAGTCCCCCCTTCATAAATGAAACAAGATGTGTCTGCTTATGTGTCACCACCACATGACCAGCTCGGGTTGTTAAATGTTACAATGACATTTCCCAATGAATGCATTTGTATTGGTTAAAAGCAATGTTAAAGTTGAAAAACGCATCAAAAACGCTGCATGTGAACATAGCCCAGGTGGTGGAGGAACATTTTGGTCAGGGGTTAATTATTTTGCCTTATATATACAAGCCATTACCCTGGAAAGGATGTACCTTAACATATTTCTCAGCAGAATCTATTTTGGTTTCATTTTTGTATGTTTTTTGGTGCACCTGTAAAAATGACGTGAAACTCTGACAGCATTGTTTACTGCTGTGACCTAGGAGTCAGGAATGCTTCCAGGGGCGATCCCCATGATGTTCCTGTGTCTTTTGAGCAGTGTTTCCTTAATTTTCAGACGTTTATAGACCTTAAAAGGACCCCCAGGGGATCATGGTAAAAATACTCTGGTCTCCCATAGGCTTACATTGGGCTCATTGTTCTGGCCGAGTACCCGGGCATTTTAGTGCTCGCTCATCACTAGTGCCCTGTGCAAGAGGGATTTACTGTGCACTTATAGTAAGAGGCTCTGCCCAGGGTGTATGTTAGGGGTCGAGTTCCCACCTCTGAACAGGGGGAATCTCGGGCCTTCTCTGCTGCGGTCTCCCATTCTTCTCCTGCCGCAGTGGAGCCTGCTCAGCGGAGACGTCAGTCCCAGCGTCTTGCTCAGTCCCACTCTGTACAAAGAGTTACTGCTGCTTTTCCTGCTTCTGCCATTGAAGTCAGTGCTGGGCAGCGGCGAGCAGACGCTTCTGGGACTAAGTCCTGCTTTTCTCGTTCTGAGCATGCCCTGAGTAAGATCTCTCAGTGGAGATCGAGGGTCACATGGTCAGATACTGCAGCTAAGTCCATTGGTCCTTTCAGGAAGGTCCTGTAGGTGCTAGGACTAAGTCCTGCTTTGCACACACTGAGCATGCCCAAGGCAAGATCTCTCAGTGGAGATCTAGGGTCACATGCTCAGGTATGGCAGTCTCTCATTGGTCCTTCTAGGAAGGTCTTTTACTTGCTGCAGCTATATAAGGCTCGCATGGCCGCACGGCCATGCGCTAGTATGAAATCTGTTATGTGCATGCGCCAGTGTGGTCACATTTATGTTTAATCTCTTTTATTAAAGTATTAAAATAGTACAACATATCACAAATACAAACATACATATAGACTAAAGTAGTTACAAAACTTCTCCAAAATAGTACGTGTTTTTTACTTCACGCAAATATGGTATCATCACAGAATCATATTTATTAGTTATTGCTGTATATGTTCCTTGCTCAACTCTTCTATTCTTTCTTAGCATCTCGTATTGTGCACCACCTGTTGCCCCATTTCGATAATTATTTCGCTAAGCGGAAGTCTATTTCCAATTGCTATATTTATCCATAGAATCCGCCCAATATATCATTTATCCCTGACTGCAGCTTGCTTATGGTATAACGTCAGACTTAAAGGAAAGATAAGAAGAAAAGAGGAAAAAGAAAGGAAAAATGAGAAGGGGAAAGGAAGGATCATGCCTCCGCAGCCCTCTGAAACCAGCCCAGGAAAGCCAAGGAGAAACCTCACTGCCGGGAAAGTACCTCCCATTTCTCCATGAGAGCCCCGAAACTCCCAGAGTCCCTAAATAAAATCCAGGGTTGCCATGTCCGCAAGTACCTAGAGTTATCACCCAAAGCCTGTGCAAACAATTCCTCCATATGGTGGATATGTGAGAATTCTGTTAACCATTCAATCATGGACGGAATTTTCGTTGTACGCCAATGTCTAGGTATAACCATGCGGGCTGCCGTCAAGCAAAACCTCAGAAGACTACTTTTTTGTTTGGCTATTGGTCCCGGTAGCATGGACAAGATGGCCATGTGCGGAGTAAGATTTATATCCTCTCCTGATATTTTATTGTAAGTCGAGAATACTTCTCCCCAGAAACTCTTTATCCCTGGACACTGCCACCAAATATGGAACAAAGTTCCCCTTGCGTTCCCACAGCGCCAGCACCCATCCGCCACCGAGGGGAATATGGCATGCAACCTCACAGGATATTGGTACCATCTAGTAAGAATTTTGAAATTCTTCTCTTGGGCATGGCTGGCCGGAGACATCCCATGAGCGCAGCGGTATGCCGATGTGATTTCCCTCTCAGTAAATGTGCATCCCATTTCCGCCTCCCACGCTCTAATATATCCCGGGATAACTGTTGAAGTCTCCTCGTTTAGTAATTTGTACACAAGAGAAATCTGATGCGATGGGGGTGTCTGCTGGGCGAATATCCTCTCAAACTGTGTCAGAGAATGTGGTGGTACTTCTCCACCAGAAATTCGTCTGACAAATGATTTTAATTGTTCATACTCTAACCAAGATAGTGTACGAGTAGGACATTCGTCTTGTAGCTCGTTGAGAGAGGAAAGACCCTTCTGCGATATTATTTGATATATTCTTTGATTGGATTCCACCCTCCATCCCAAAAACCTCTCGCAGTGAAGGCCTGGTGGAAAATCAGGATTAGCGAATATAGGAGACAATGGGACAGTTGTGCTCATTAATTTTTTCTTATATTTTAGCATGTCCCAACTCTTAAGGATCTCGCCAGCCATCATATCCCGACAACCCTCCCCTATTTTCTCTTTATTTCTGGTCACTATCCACGGTAAATTCCGCAATGGAACTAGGTACCCCTCCTGTTCCAGTCCAACCCATTGTTTGGTCTCCCGTCTATAATGCCAATCAAAAAGATGGATCAATTGTGAGGCCTGGTGGTATGTCTTTAAGTCTGGAAGTCCCGCCCCCCCTTGTGATTTAGGTCTCGTCAATGTTCTGTAACTCAGCCTAGATCTGTTCTGACGCCATATAAAATGTATTAGAGCTGATTTAATAGTCTTAAAAAAACTTCGAGGTGGTGTGATCGGTACCGTCTGGAACACATAAAGGAACCGGGGAAGCACATCCATCTTGAATGTGTTTATGCGGCCAAACCACGAAATCATTTTTTGATCATACTTTTTTAGATCCCTTATAGTTTTATTCAGTAGGGTTTCGTAGTTTAGTGTGTATAGTTTATTTAGATCTGAGGGGACCTGTATGCCCAAGTATTTAATGGCACCAGCCTGCCATTTAAATGGGAAATTCTCCTTTGCCCTATCCACATCTTCCGATGGCAAAGTAATATTAAGTGCCTCAGTTTTGGTGTAGTTTATCTCAAAATTACTGACCTCTCCGTACTTTTTGAATTCAGACATTAATGCAGGTATAGTGATATGAGGTTGGGAGATGTATAGAAGAAGGTCATCTGCATACAATGAAGTTTTATAATGCTTCTGGCCTATCTTGATACCCCATACACTTGGGTTATTTCTTACTGCTACCGCTAAATGTTCCATTGCCACCGTGTACAACAAGGGCGAAAGAGGACACCCCTGTCTTGTTCCATTATGAATCCTAAAGGGGTCCGAGAGCCATCCATTAATTTTAATTGTAGCTGACGGGTTCGTGTATAGGGCCGCAATTTTGTATAAGAATCTGTCCCCCAGCCCTATCTGTCGGAGAGCTGATTGAAGGAAGCTCCACCTCACTCGGTCAAACGCCTTTTCGGCGTCCACCGATATCAGTCCCAGGTGCTTCCGGTAGGTCCTGGCATGAGCGATCAAAGATATAGTCTTCAACACTCCATCACGTGCCTCTCTTCCCTGAACGAAACCCACTTGGTCTGAATGTATGATATATGGTAATAGGGGTGCAAGTCTGTTGGCCAGGATCTTCGCGAATAATTTCATGTCTATATTGATCAGAGAAATTGGTCTATAGTTAGAGACCACTGTTGGATCTTTTCCCGATTTTGGCAATACTGTGATATAGGCCGCCAGAGATTGATGCGTAAACCCTGAGGACTCAGAAATGGAGTTATAAGTCCTTGTCATGTGTGGTGTTAACTGTTCTCTGAAGAGTTTATAAAAGTGGGGGGAAAACCCATCAGGGCCAGGGCTCTTCCCGTTTGGAGTATTTTTTATGGCCTCATCCACCTCTTGTGTCGATATGTCTGCCTCTAGCTCATCTGTTATCTCTGTGGAAAGTCTAGGAAGTGGCGTGTCTGCTACATATTTATCTATTTTAGCCTGTATGTCCCCGGCGTGATTAGCCGAGTGCATACCCTCCAAGTTATATAGCTTCTGATAGTATTCTCGTATTGTTTCTAGAATCTCCCCTGGGTCGTGAGTCTCCGTTCCCGTACGTTTCTGAATTTTTGGAATGTAAGTCGTCTGAGTCCTAGGATTGTTATGACCCCAGTGGACAGGGTCTCAGAGGAACGTGTAAGTCTGCAAGATACAAAAATCCAGCTCATAGGGCTGTGGTAACTGGGTTGACCAAATAGCTACTCCTAACGCCAACACTAGAAGTAGCCGGGGATCATGCCTACGGTGATCGCTAGATGACTCGCGCCAGCCGGAGAATCTAACTACCCCTAGGAGAAGAAAACAAAGACCTCTCTTGCCTCCAGAGAAAGGGACCCCAAAGCAAGATACAAGCCCCCCACAAATAATAACGGTGAGGTAAGAGGAAATGACAAACACAGAAATGAACCAGGTTCAGCAAAGAGAGGCCAGCTTACTAATAGCAGAATAAAGCAAGATAACTTATCTGGTCAACAAAAACCCTATAAAAATCCACGCTGGAGATTCAAGAACCCCCGAACCGTCTAACGGTCCGGGGGGAGAACACCAGCCCCCCTAGAGCTTCCAGCAAAGGTCAGGATACAGATAGGAACAAGCTGGAAAAAAATACCAAACAAAACAAAAGCAAAGAAGCAGACTTAGCTTGAAAAACAGGAACCAGGATCAGAGGACAAGAGCACAACAGATTAGCTCTGATTTCAACGATGCCAGGCATTGAACTGAAGGTCCAGGGAGCTTATATAGCAACGCCCCTGAACTAACGGCCCAGGTGAGGATATAGGAAAAGACAGACGCTCCAGAGTCAAATCACTAATGACCACTAGAGGGAGCAAAAAGCAAAATCACAACAGTACCCCCCCCTTAGTGAGGGGTCACCGAACCCTCACCATGACCACCAGGGCGATCAGGATGAGCGGCGTGAAAGGCACGAACTAAATCGGCCGCATGAACATCAGAGGCGACCACCCAGGAATTATCTTCCTGACCATAGCCCTTCCACTTGACCAGGTACTGAAGCCTCCGCCTGGAGAGACGAGAATCCAAGATCTTCTCCACCACGTACTCTGTCATGTTCTCAATGGCAAGAGAACATAGCATCAGCATATATAGGAACTAGCTCTTGGAAGATGGGAACTGAGCTGACCATGAACTAAACCTAACACACAACTAGCAGTGGCCGGGTAGCATGCCTACGTTGATTCTAGATGCCCAGCACCAGCCGGAGGACTAAATAATGCTAGCAGAGGAAAATAAGTCCTAGCTCACCTCTAGAGAAATACCCCGAAAGGAGACAGAGGCCCCCCACATGTATTGGCGGTGAATTAAGATGAAATAACAAAACGTAGTATGAAAATAGGTTTAGCAAATTTGAGGTCCACTTACTACATAGGAGAAGACAGAAAGAACACTTTCATGGTCAGCTAAAAACCCTATCAAAACACCATCCAGAAATTACTTTAAAACTCTGGCATTAACTCATAACACCAGAGTGGCAATTCCTGTTCACAAGAGCTTTCCAGACACAGTAACGAAACTACAGCTGTGAACTGGAACAAAAATGCAAAAACAAACATGGACAAGAGTCCAACTTATCTAGTAGTTGTCTAGGAGCAGGAACAAGCACAGAGAGGCTTCTGATAACATTGTTGACCGGCAAGCAACTAACAAAGCAGCAAGGTTATATAGCGACTCCCACATCTTGATGGGAACAGGTGAACAGAGAAGATGAAGACACCAGTTCAATTCCACCAGTAGCCACCGGGGGAGCCCAGAATCCAAATTCACAACAGTACCCCCCCCTCAAGGAGGGGGCACCGAACCCTCACCAGAACCACCAGGGCGATCAGGATGGGCCCTATGAAAGGCACGAACCAGATCAGAGGCATGAACATCAGATGCATTCACCCAAGAATTATCCTCCTGGCCGTATCCCTTCCACTTGACCAGATACTGGAGTCTCCGTCTGGAAACACGAGAGTCTAAGATTTTCTCCACAACGTACTCCAACTCACCCTCAACCAACACCGGAGCAGGAGGCTCAACGGAAGGCACAACCGGTACCTCATACCTGCGCAATAATGACCGATGAAAAACGTTATGAATAGAAAAGGATGCAGGGAGGTCCAAACGGAAGGAAACAGGGTTAAGAATCTCCAATATCTTATACGGGCCGATGAACCGAGGCTTAAACTTAGGAGAAGAGACCCTCATAGGGACAAAACGAGAAGACAACCACACCAAATCCCCAACACAAAGCCGAGGACCAACACGACGGTGGCGGTTGGCAAAAAGCTGAGTCTTCTCCTGGGACAACCTCAAATTGTCCACCACCTGCCCCCAGATCTGATGCAATCTCTCCACCACAGCATCCACTCCAGGACAATCCGAAGATTCCACCTGACCAGAGGAAAATCGAGGATGAAACCCCGAATTACAGAAAAACGGGGACACCAAAGTGGCAGAGCTGGCCCGATTATTGAGAGCGAACTCCGCCAATGGCAAAAAAGCAACCCAATCATCCTGGTCAGCAGACACAAAACACCTCAGATATGTCTCCAGGGTCTGATTAATCCGCTCGGTCTGGCCATTCGTCTGAGGATGGAAAGCGGACGAAAAAGATAAATCTATGCCCATCCTAGCACAGAATGCCCGCCAAAATCTAGATACGAATTGAGTCCCTCTGTCAGAAACGATATTCTCAGGAATACCATGCAAACGAACAACATTTTGAAAAAACAGAGGAACCAACTCGGAAGAAGAAGGCAACTTGGGCAGAGGAACCAAATGGACCATCTTAGAGAAACGGTCACACACCACCCAGATGACAGACATCTTCTGAGAAACAGGCAGATCTGAAATAAAATCCATCGAGATGTGCGTCCAAGGCCTCTTAGGAATAGGCAAGGGCAACAATAATCCACTAGCCCGAGAACAACAAGGCTTGGCCCGAGCACAAACGTCACAAGACTGCACAAAGCCTCGCACATCTCGTGACAGGGAAGGCCACCAGAAGGACCTTGCCACCAAATCCCTGGTACCAAAAATGCCAGGATGACCTGCCAACGCAGAAGAATGAACCTCAGAGATTACTCTACTGGTCCAATCATCAGGAACAAACAGTTTATCAGGTGGGCAACGATCAGGTCTATCCGCCTGAAACTCCTGCAAGGCCCGCCGCAGGTCTGGAGAAACGGCTGACATTACCACTCCATCCTTAAGGATACCTGTGGGCTCAGAGTTACCAGGCGAGTCAGGCTCAAAACTCCTAGAAAGGGCATCCGCCTTAACATTCTTAGAACCCGGTAGGTATGACACCACAAAATTAAACCGAGAGAAAAATAATGACCAGCGCGCCTGTCTAGGATTCAGGCGCCTGGCGGTCTCAAGATAAATCAAATTTTTGTGGTCCGTCAATACCACCACCTGATGTCTGGCCCCCTCAAGCCAATGGCGCCACTCCTCAAAAGCCCACTTCATGGCCAAAAGCTCCCGATCCCCAACATCATAATTCCGCTCAGCGGGCGAAAATTTACGGGAAAAGAAGGCACAAGGCCTCATCACGGAGCAGTCAGAACTTTTCTGCGACAACACTGCCCCAGCTCCGATCTCAGAAGCGTCGACCTCAACCTGAAAAGGTAGAGCAACATCAGGCTGACGCAACACAGGGGCAGAAGAAAAACGGCGCTTAAGCTCCCGAAAGGCCTCCACAGCATCAGGGGACCAATCAGCAACATCAGCACCCTTCTTAGTCAAATCGGTCAATGGCTTAGCAATATCCGAAAAACCAGCAATAAATCGACGATAAAAGTTAGCAAAGCCCAAAAATTTCTGAAGACTCTTAAGAGAAGAGGGCTGCGTCCAATCACAAATAGCTTGAACCTTGACAGGATCCATTTCAATGGAAGAGGGGGAAAAAATATATCCCAAAAAGGAAATCCTCTGTACCCCAAAAACACACTTAGAACCCTTCACACACAAAGAATTAGACCGCAAAACCTGAAAAACCCTCCTGACTTGCTGGACATGAGAGTCCCAGTCATCCGAAAAAATCAGAATATCATCCAGATACACAATC
This sequence comes from Ranitomeya variabilis, assembly GCF_051348905.1. NCBI lineage: Eukaryota > Metazoa > Chordata > Amphibia > Anura > Dendrobatidae > Ranitomeya > Ranitomeya variabilis. Next base: position 117,361,215 of record NC_135239.1, on the reverse strand, counting down.
ATAAATTTATCCAAATAATCGCGAAAAATATCATGCATAAAGGACTGGAAAACTGACGGAGCATTTGAAAGACCAAAAGGCATCACTAAATACTCAAAATGGCCCTCGGGCGTATTAAATGCGGTTTTCCACTCATCCCCCTGCCTGATTCGCACCAAATTATACGCCCCACGAAGGTCAATCTTAGAGAACCACTTGGCCCCCTTTATGCGAGCAAACAAATCAGTCAGCAACGGCAATGGGTATTGATATTTAACAGTGATTTTATTCAAAAGCCGATAATCAATACATGGTCTCAAAGAGCCGTCTTTTTTTGACACAAAGAAAAAACCGGCTCCTAAGGGAGATGACGATGGACGAATATGTCCCTTTTCCAAGGACTCCTTTATATATTCTCGCATAGCAGCATGTTCAGGCACAGACAGATTAAATAAACGACCCTTTGGGTATTTACTACCCGGGATTAAATCTATGGCACAATCGCACTCTCGGTGCGGAGGTAACGAACCAAGCTTGGATTCTTCAAAGACGTCACGATAGTCAGACAGGAACTCAGGAATTTCAGAGGGAATAGATGATGAAATGGAAACCACAGGTACATCCCCATGAGCCCCCTTACATCCCCAGCTCAACACAGACATAGCTCTCCAGTCGAGGACTGGGTTGTGAGATTGCAGCCAAGGCAATCCTAGCACCAAATCATCATGTAGATTATACAGCACCAGAAAGCGAATAATCTCCTGGTGATCCGGATTAATACGCATAGTTACTTGTGTCCAGTATTGTGGTTTATTATTAGCCAATGGGGTGGAGTCAATCCCCTTCAGAGGAATAGGAGTCTCCAAAGGCTCTAAATCATACCCACAGCGTTTGGCAAAGGACCAATCCATAAGACTCAAAGCGGCGCCAGAGTCGACATAGGCGTCCGTGGTAATAGATGACAAAGAGCAAATCAGGGTCACAGATAGAATAAACTTAGACGGTGAGGTGCAAATGGAAACAGATTTACCAAGCTTTTTAGTGCGTTTAGAGCATGCTGATATAACATGAGTAGAATCACCACAATAGAAACACAACCCATTTTTCCGTCTAAAATTCTGCCGCTCGCTTCGGGACAGAATTCTATCACACTGCATACTCTCTGGCGACTTCTCAGTGGACACCGCCAGATGGTGCACTGGTTTGCGCTCCCGCAAACGCCTATCGATCTGAATAGCCATTGTCATGGACTCATTCAGACCCGCAGGCACAGGGAACCCCACCATAACATCCTTAATGGCATCAGAGAGACCCTCTCTGAAAGTCGCCGCCAGGGCGCACTCATTCCACTGAGTAAGCACAGACCATTTACGGAATCTTTGGCAGTAAATTTCCGCTTCATCTTGCCCCTGAGATAGGGACATCAAAGTTTTTTCTGCCTGAAGCTCCAAATGAGGTTCGTCATAAAGCAACCCCAAGGCCAGAAAAAACGCATCCACATTGAGCAACGCAGGATCCCCTGGTGTCAATGAAAAAGCCCAGTCTTGAGGGTCGCCCCGGAGCAAGGAAATCACAATCCTGACCTGCTGTGCAGGGTCTCCGGCAGAGCGAGATTTCAGGGACAAAAATAATTTGCAATTATTTCGAAAATTCTGAAACCCAGATCTATTCCCCGAGAAAAATTCCGGCAAAGGAATTCTCGGCTCAGATACAGGTGCATGACAAACAAAATCTTGCAAATTTTGTACCTTCGTGGCGAGATTATTCAAACCTGCAGTTACACTCTGAAGATCCATTACAAACAGGTGGACACAGAGCCATTCAAGGGTTAAGAGGAGGTAAGAAGCAGCTAGACAGCAATTAAGGGCTAGACAGCAAAACTCTGAAGGGAAAAAAAAAAAAAAAAAAAAAATTTCCTTAAACACTTCTCTATCTCCTGCTTCAGCCCAAACAATTAACACTTTGCGGGCCGGTCAAACTTTCATGTTCTCAATGGCAAGAGAACATAGCATCAGCATATATAGGAACTAGCTCTTGGAAGATGGGAACTGAGCTGACCATGAACTAAACCTAACACACAACTAGCAGTGGCCGGGTAGCATGCCTACGTTGATTCTAGATGCCCAGCACCAGCCGGAGGACTAAATAATGCTAGCAGAGGAAAATAAGTCCTAGCTCACCTCTAGAGAAATACCCCGAAAGGAGACAGAGGCCCCCCACATGTATTGGCGGTGAATTAAGATGAAATAACAAAACGTAGTATGAAAATAGGTTTAGCAAATTTGAGGTCCACTTACTACATAGGAGAAGACAGAAAGAACACTTTCATGGTCAGCTAAAAACCCTATCAAAACACCATCCAGAAATTACTTTAAAACTCTGGCATTAACTCATAACACCAGAGTGGCAATTCCTGTTCACAAGAGCTTTCCAGACACAGTAACGAAACTACAGCTGTGAACTGGAACAAAAATGCAAAAACAAACATGGACAAGAGTCCAACTTATCTAGTAGTTGTCTAGGAGCAGGAACAAGCACAGAGAGGCTTCTGATAACATTGTTGACCGGCAAGCAACTAACAAAGCAGCAAGGTTATATAGCGACTCCCACATCTTGATGGGAACAGGTGAACAGAGAAGATGAAGACACCAGTTCAATTCCACCAGTAGCCACCGGGGGAGCCCAGAATCCAAATTCACAACAGTACTCCAACTCGCCCTCAACCAACACCGGAGCAGGAGGCTCAGCAGAAGGAACCACAGGCACAACGTACCGCCGCAACAAGGACCTATGAAACACGTTGTGGATAGCAAACGACACAGGAAGATCCAGGCGAAAGGACACAGGATTAAGAATTTCCAATATCTTGTAAGGACCAATAAAACGAGGTTTAAATTTGGGAGAGGAAACCTTCATAGGAACAAAGCGGGAAGAAAGCCACACCAAATCCCCAACACGTAGTCGGGGACCCACACCGCGGCGGCGGTTGGCAAAGCGCTGAGCCCTCTCCTGTGACAACTTCAAGTTGTCCACCACAAGATTCCAGATCCGCTGCAACCTATCCACCACAGAATCCACCCCAGGGCAGTCAGAAGGTTCCACATGACCCGAAGAAAAACGAGGGTGGAAACCAGAGTTGCAGAAAAACGGCGAAACCAAGGTGGCGGAACTAGCCCGATTATTAAGGGCAAACTCAGCTAACGGCAAGAAGGTCACCCAATCGTCCTGATCAGCAGAGACAAAACACCTCAAATAAGCCTCCAAAGTCTGATTAGTTCGCTCCGTCTGTCCATTAGTCTGAGGATGGAAAGCAGACGAAAACGACAAGTCAATGCCCATCCTACTACAAAAGGATCGCCAGAATCTGGAAACGAACTGGGATCCTCTGTCTGACACAATATTCTCAGGGATGCCGTGCAAACGAACCACGTTCTGGAAAAACACAGGAACCAGATCGGAAGAGGAAGGCAGTTTAGGCAAAGGAACCAAATGGACCATCTTGGAGAAGCGATCACATATCACCCAGATAACAGACATGCCCTGAGACACCGGAAGATCAGAAATGAAATCCATGGAGATATGTGTCCAAGGTCTCTTAGGGACAGGCAAGGGCAAGAGCAACCCGCTGGCACGAGAACAGCAAGGCTTAGCTCGAGCACAAGTCCCACAGGACTGTACAAATGACCGCACATCCCTAGACAAGGAAGGCCACCAAAAGGATCTGGCCACCAGATCTCTGGTGCCAAAAATTCCTGGGTGACCTGCCAACACCGAGGAATGAACCTCGGAAATGACTCTGCTGGTCCACTTATCAGGCACAAACAGTCTGTCAGGTGGACAAGAATCAGGCCTATCAGCCTGAAATCTCTGCAACACACGTCGCAGATCTGGAGAAATAGCTGACAAGATAATACCATCCTTAAGAATACCAACAGGTTCAGCGACTCCAGGAGCATCAGGCACAAAGCTCCTGGAAAGAGCATCGGCCTTCACATTCTTTGAACCTGGTAAATACGAGACAACAAAGTCAAAACGGGAGAAAAACAATGACCAGCGGGCCTGTCTAGGATTCAGGCGTTTAGCAGACTCGAGATACATCAGATTTTTGTGATCAGTCAAGACCACCACACGATGCTTAGCACCCTCGAGCCAATGACGCCACTCCTCAAATGCCCATTTCATGGCCAACAACTCCCGATTGCCCACATCATAATTTCGCTCCGCAGGCGAAAACTTCCTAGAGAAAAAGGCGCAAGGTCTCATAACAGAGCAACCAGGGCCTCTCTGCGACAAAACGGCCCCTGCTCCAATCTCCGAAGCATCCACCTCAACTTGAAAGGGAAGCGAGACATCAGGCTGGCACAAAACAGGCGCCGAAGTAAACCGATGTTTCAACTCCTGGAAAGCCTCCACGGCAGCAGGAGCCCAATTAACCACATCGGAGCCCTTCTTGGTCATATCCGTCAAAGGTTTCACAATGCTAGAAAAGTTAGCGATAAAACGACGGTAGAAGTTAGCGAAACCCAAGAACTTCTGAAGACTCTTAACTGACGAGGGCTGAGTCCAATCAAGAATAGCTCGGACCTTGACTGGGTCCATCTCCACAGCAGAAGGGGAAAAAATGAACCCCAAAAAGGGAACCTTCTGTACACCAAAAAGACACTTTGAGCCCTTGACAAACAAAGAATTTTCACGCAAAATTTTAAAGACCATCCTGACCTGCTCCACATGCGAGTCCCAATTATCAGAAAAAAACAGAATATCATCCAGATAAACGATCAGAAATTTATCCAGATAGTTCCGGAAAATGTCATGCATAAAGGACTGAAAAAACTGAAGGGGCATTAGAGAGCCCAAAAGGCATCACCAAGTACTCAAAATGACCTTCGGGCGTATTGAATGCGGTTTTCCATTCATCCCCTTGCTTAATGCGCACAAGGTTGTACGCACCACGAAGGTCTATCTTGGTAAACCACTTGGCACCTTTAATCCGGGCAAACAAGTCAGACAACAGCGGCAAAGGATACTGAAATTTGACAGTGATCTTATTTAAAAGCCGATAGTCAATACAAGGCCTCAAAGATCCGTCCTTTTTAGCCACAAAAAAGAATCCCGCACCAAGAGGGGAAGAAGACGGACGGATGTGTCCTTTCTCCAGAGACTCCTTGATATATGAACGCATAGCGGTATGTTCAGGTATCGACAGATTAAACAGTCTTCCCTTAGGAAACTTACTGCCTGGAATCAAATCTATTGCACAGTCACATTCCCTATGAGGAGGCAATGCACTGGACCTGGACTCGCTAAAGACATCCTGATAATCAGACAAGTACTCCGGAACTTCCGAAGGCGTAGAAGAAGCAATAGACACAGGCAGGGAATCCTCATGAATACCAAGACAGCCCCAACTAGACACTGACATAGCCTTCCAGTCAAGGACTGGATTATGGGTCTGTAACCATGGCAGCCCCAAAACAACCAAATCATGCATTTTATGTAGAACGAGAAAACGTATCACCTCGCGGTGTTCAGGAGTCATGCACATGGTAACCTGTGTCCAATACTGCGGCTTATTTTCTGCCAATGGCGTAGCATCAATACCCCTAAGAGGGATAGGATTTTCTAATGGTTCAAGAATAAAACCACAGCGCTTAGCAAATGAGAGATCCATAAGACTCAGGGCAGCACCTGAATCTACAAACGCCATGACAGGATAAGATGACAGTGAGCAAATCAAAGTTACAGACAGAATAAACTTAGGATGCAAATTACCAACGGTGACAGGACTAACAACGTTAGATATACGTTTAGAGCATGCTGAGATAACATGTGTAGAATCACCACAGTAGTAGCACAAGCCATTCCGGCGTCTATGAATTTTCCTCTCATTTCTAGTCAGGATTCTATCACATTGCATCAAATCAGGTGTCCGTTCAGACAACACCATGAGGGAATTTGCGGTTTTTCTATCACATTGCATCACATCAGGTGTCTGTTCAGACAACAACATGAGGGAATTTGCGGTTTTGCGCTCCCGCAACCGCCGGTCAATTTGAATAGCCAGGGACATGGTATCATTCAGACCTGTGGGAATGGGAAAACCCACCATAACATTCTTAATGGCCTCAGAAAGGCCATTTCTAAAATTAGCGGCCAGTGCACACTCGTTCCAATGTGTCAGCACGGACCATTTCCGAAATTTTTGGCAATACACCTCTGCCTCGTCCTGGCCCTGAGACATAGCCAGCAAGGCTTTCTCTGCCTGAATCTCAAGATTGGGTTCCTCATAAAGTAAACCGAGCGCCAGAAAAAACGCATCAATATCAGCCAATGCCAGATCTCCTGGCGCCAACGAAAAAGCCCAATCCTGAGGGTCACCCCGTAAGAATGAAATAACAATTTTTACTTGTTGAGCAGAGTCTCCAGACGAACAAGGTTTCAGGGACAAAAATAATTTACAATTATTCCTGAAATTCCTAAACTTAAATCGGTCTCCTGAAAACAGTTCAGGAATCGGAATCTTGGGTTCAGACCTAGGATTTCTGGTAACATAATCTTGTATACCCTGCACACGAGCGGCAAGCTGGTCCACACTTGTAATCAAGGTCTGGACATTCATGTCTGCAGCAAGCTTAAGCCACTCTGAGGTAAAGGGGAAAAGAAAAAAAAAAATGAGAGAGGGAAAAAAAAAACTCAAAATTTTCTTTCTTATAATCCCACTTCTGCAATGCATTAAACATTTAATACTGGCCTGGCATACTGTTATGACCCCAGTGGACAGGGTCTCAGAGGAACGTGTAAGTCTGCAAGATACAAAAATCCAGCTCATAGGGCTGTGGTAACTGGGTTGACCAAATAGCTACTCCTAACGCCAACACTAGAAGTAGCCGGGGATCATGCCTACGGTGATCGCTAGATGACTCGCGCCAGCCGGAGAATCTAACTACCCCTAGGAGAAGAAAACAAAGACCTCTCTTGCCTCCAGAGAAAGGGACCCCAAAGCAAGATACAAGCCCCCCACAAATAATAACGGTGAGGTAAGAGGAAATGACAAACACAGAAATGAACCAGGTTCAGCAAAGAGAGGCCAGCTTACTAATAGCAGAATAAAGCAAGATAACTTATCTGGTCAACAAAAACCCTATAAAAATCCACGCTGGAGATTCAAGAACCCCCGAACCGTCTAACGGTCCGGGGGGAGAACACCAGCCCCCTAGAGCTTCCAGCAAAGGTCAGGATACAGATAAGAACAAGCTGGACAAAAATACCAAACAAAACAAAAGCAAAAAGCAAAGAAGCAGACTTAGCTTGAAAAACAGGAACCAGGATCAGAGGACAAGAGCACAACAGATTAGCTCTGATTTCAACGATGCCAGGCATTGAACTGAAGGTCCAGGGAGCTTATATAGCAACGCCCCTGAACTAACGGCCCAGGTGAGGATATAGGAAAAGACAGACGCTCCAGAGTCAAATCACTAATGACCACTAGAGGGAGCAAAAAGCAAAATCACAACAGCAATTAACACTTTATGGGCCGGCTGTACTGTTGTGATCCTAGTGGCAAGGATTGCAAGTTTGACTAGCTAAGTAACTAAACCGACGACCAGCTCTGGGAAGTGGTATCTGGATTGACCGCAACCTGATCCTATCCGCAAACAACTATAGGCAGCCGTGGAACGTTACCTGAAAATCCTAGACGTCTCTTCACAGCCTGAGAAACTACCTATTCCTAGAGGGAAAGTAAAGTCCTTACTTGCCTCAGAGAAATGACCCCAAAGATATAGAAAAGCCCCCCACAAATATTAACGGTGAGTTAAGGGGAAAGCACAAACGCAGAGATGAAATAGATTTAGCAAATGAGGCCCGCTAACACTAGATAGCAGAAAATAGGAAGGGAGCTGTGCGGTCAATAGAAAACCTTAAGCAAAATATCCACGCAGAGATTGCTCGAGCCCCCGCACCAACTAACGGTGCGGGGGAAGCAACTCCGTACCCCAGAGCTTACCAGCCGCAAGAACTCACATATTAGCAAGCTGGTCTAAACTCATAATACACTGAAGTCATATTGCAGACTGATGAACAAAAAATAATCAAACAGAAACTTAGCTTCTCCAGAAGAGACCGAAAACAAAGATAATCAGGGGAGATCAGAATAGCACTGAATACATCGACAGCCGGCAATAAGTGGAGGAGAAGCAGAGCTAAATAGGAAACTCCCTAGTGCATAACGAGGCAGCTGATTCAGCCACAGATCCGCAGGATAACAAACAAAGCCACCAGGGGGAGCTCAAAAACAAAACTCACACAATACCACGTGTGACCACAAGAGGGAGCCCGAAAACAGAGTTCACAACAGGTCGGCTTATACTCGAGAATATACAGTAATCAGTATCTTCTTTCTTCGCAGTTTCTCTGCATTGCAAGGTAGTCACATCCTGCCGACTTACGCCAAATGTAAGGGGCTGGATCAGGGCCGTAGTCATGGCTGAACACTCTGGTACATCAGTGCCCTGGCCTTCCAGTACATGAAAACATTGTCCATCACTTTGTGTACCTGTGGCTCCATTCTCTGCGCCTCATAGTCATCTCTGTTTCGTTGTGGGTTCCCATCTGTCGGTGTAAGAAAAATTGAGACACAGTCCTTTTCAACTTTCAAATAAACAACCTCACTGTTAGCTTTACGCAGCACATCCAGATTCTTCACAGAATTTACAACAAGAGCAGCATTACACATTTCCCCTTCTTTCCCTGCACCTTCCTTCCTGTCACATAACACATACCAGGGTCGGGCCGTGCCGTTCGGTTCCTCAGTGTCCTCCCAATTCAGCTCTGTTACGGTTAGGCCTTCCTTAGTCAGTTTTGCCCTAGACAAGAGAGTTTCCATCTCTGAAACTAGTTGCCACCTGGCGAGTGGCCTGCCCTTCCGTATTGTGCTTTGTGATAACCCAGGGCTCTTCTGCTCCAAGCTCACTGCTTCTGGGATCTGCCCCAGCCACCGCTTTGCCCCGGTACTGGGGACATATGCCCAAGCTATAAGCTGCCACATTCTAGGGCTACCTATGCCCGTGTAGTCTTTTTTCCTCCTTTCCCACTGCTGTAGGTGCCTCTGCTGTTCTGACCTGATGCTGTGGATGGCTGGGCTTTCTCCTGGCCTGTGTAGACTGTCTGGCACCCAGGCCCTTCTGAACTGAATCAGGAAATGTTCCTTCTCTAGCTGCATCAGACCCCTCCTACATTAACTAGTAATTTGTACACCCTTCTAAGGTACTTCCATCTAGTGGACAAACTTCAGTACTATGTTGTCCCTATATACAGGCACACCAAATAGCAATATATACATTTAGCAGATTACTGAAAACATACGGCACCGGGATGAGAGAGAAAGACAAAGGCATAAACATACTTTACCATACCCCCTACACCAGCATAGGCATAACATCTAACACATGCCATGCCTGATGAAGGGGCCCTGACAGAACATACTTCCTTCTGTCTGGATCTTTTGTCTGGCTGGGATAGCACGCGCGCGGGTTCGCGTGTGCAACAGATTTTAAGTGCAACAGTTTAAAGTGCTTGGCAGTTAGAAAATGGCAGTTGGACAGGGCAGGAGACAGGTAAGGTGCATAAGTTTTTCAAACAATCATGCTTCTTGGTCAGTCATACTACATTATGCATTGATCATATCAATCTGCTTCTTATTTGTTTTTACTTCTGCTTTCTCACAACTCGCCCGCCCTTTAACACATTCTGGGCACTCTCTCTATATCCACCCCTCCCTTCTCCCCTCTCCCATGCATAACTATGAGCCTCTGCTGACATTTCTTACCTACTCCAAACCAGCCACTACCACCATGCAGCACTCAAAACGTTCATACAAATCATCCCACCACCTGCTCTTTCTGTTTTTTCTCCTTCTACTAGTTGCAGGTGACATCTCCCCCAACCCTGGGCCTCCCTCCACCAGCATACATTACTCTCCTCCAACTACATATAGAAACCCTGCTAATCTTATTAACATTCAGTGCATGCCTTCTCATATCTCTTTCCACTGTGCTCTCTGGAATGCACGGTCTGTGTGTAACAAACTAACTTACATTCACGATCTTTTCCTCTCTAATTCCCTTAACCTTCTGGCTATTACAGAAACCTGGATCCAGCATTCAGACACCACCGCCACTGCCGCACTCTCGTTTGGTGGGCTGAAATTTTCACATACCACCAGACCTGAGAACAGACAGGGTGGAGGTGTTGGTTTGCTCCTTTCATCACAATGTGCTTTCCAGGTCATCCCCCCTGGTTCCCTCACTCACATTTCCTTCCTTTGAAGTCCACGCCATCAGACTCTTTAAGCCCTTCTCCTTGCGAGTGGCGGTTGTTTGTCACCCTACAGGCTCCTCCCGCCAGTTTCTAGACCACTTTGCCACTTGGCTTACTCACTTTCTATCCTGTGACATCCCCGCCCTCATCATGGGAGACTTTAACATCCCCATCAATGATCCCCTCTCCCAATCTGCCTCTCATCTTCTTTCTCTAACTTCTTCATTTGGCCTCTCACAGTTTACTAATTCTCCTACGCATGAGGACGGGAATACTCTTGACCTGGTTTTCTCCCGTCCCGGCTCACTGCACGACTTTACTAACTCCCCTCTCCCGCTCTCGGACCACAACCTTCTTTCATTCTCTGTCAAGAATTGTCTCCTCACCCGGGACACCCCCACTTACCACACTTATCGGAATACATGTACCATTAATACCCAGCAGCTTATGGACAATCTCCACACATCTCTAGCCCCATCTCCTCCCTCTCCTGTCCAGACTTAGCATTGTCACACTTCAATAATACACTGAAGAAAGCCCTAGATGAAGCAGCACCTTCTACATGCAGAAATGTTGTGAATTCCGTTATCGGGCTCCCTCCTGTGGTCATGAGCGGTGCTTTGTTGAGTTCTGTTCGTGGGCTCCCTCTGGTGGCTTTGAGTGATACTGCTGGTCTTTAGCTGGGCTCCCAGCTGCCTCGTTTTCTGCTTTGCTGGTTGCCTATTTAACTCCACCTAGATCTTTACTTGTTGCCAGCTGTTGTTGTATTCAGTATTGGTTCAGATCTCTCTGGGACTTCTCCTGTGACCTGTCTCCTCCTGGAGAAGCTAAGTTTATGCTAGTTCATTTTTGCTCATTGCTTTTGGAAAATGTTTCTCAGTATATGATAAGTTCAGTCCAGCTTGCTTATATGCTATTTTCTTGCTAGCTGGAAGCTCTGGGGAGCAGAGTTGCTCCCTCATATCTTGAGTCGGTGTGAGGGTCTTTTGTACTCTCTGCGTGGATATTTTTGTAGTATTTTATACTGACCGCACAGTTCCCTTGCTATCTTCATACTATTTAGTATTAGTGGGCCTCTTTTGCTAAAACCTGTTTTCATTCCTATGTTTGTATTTTCCTCTTAACTCACCGTCATTATTTGTGGGGGGCTGACTTTACTTTGGGGAAATTTCTCTGAGGCAAGTGAGGCTTTTGTTTCTCTCTAGGGGTAGCTAGCTCTCAGGCTGTGAAGAGGCATCTAGGGAGAGTTAGGTACGCTCCACGGCTGCCTATAGTGTGTGTGATAGGATCAGGTTTGCAGTCAGTAAAGTTCCCACGTCCCCAGAGCTTGTCCTATATTTCTGGTTTACCTATCAGGTCATTCCACGTGTTCCTAACCACCAGCATCATAACACAGAAAGACCCGACACAGACAACGGCAGCCCTGGCACACTATGCAAACACGCTTTCTTCAGCGTTGCTCAAGGTGTGCAGAGCAGCAGTGGAGAAAATCTCTTTTAGCAGAAGACTTCATCCACTATAAGTTCATGCTCAAAACCTATAACTCTGCCCTTTATCTGGCCAAACAATCCTACTTCACCACCCTCGTCAGCTCACTATACAACAACCCAAAACAACTTTTTGGAACCTTAAACTCCCTCCTGAAACCTAAAGTACAGGCTCCCATCACCAACCTAAGCGGTGAGGATCTGGCCACTTATTTCTTAGAAAAAATCAACCACATCTATCAGAATATCTCAGAGCAATCTCCTCAGTGCCTGAATCCCCTTCCCTGCCGCACCTCAAGCTCACTAGACATCTTTGAGCCTGTTTCAGAAGAATTTTCCAAGCTCCTCGCTTCTGCTCGGCCTACAACCTGCAACAGTGACCCCATTCCTTCACATATCCTGCAGTCTCTCTCACCAGTGGTCACCACTCACCTGACTAAAATATTTAACCTCTCTCTTACTTCAGGTATCTTTCCCTCCTCATTTAAACATGCCATCATAACCCCTTTACTTAAAAAGCCATCCCTGGACCAGAACTGCACTGCTAACTACAGACCTGTCTCTAACCTTTCCTTCATCTCTAAACTCCTGGAACGCTTGGTCCACTCCCATCTAATCTGCTATCTCTCGGATAACTCTCTTCTTGACCCCTTACCATCTGGTTTCCGCTCTTTACACTCCACTGAAACTGCCCTCACTAAAGTCTCTAATGATCTAATAACAGCTAAATCCAAAGGTCATTGTTCTCTGCTGATTCTCCTGGATCTCTCTGCCGCATTTGACACTGTGGATCACCAGCTCCTCCTCACTATGCTCCGCTCTATAGGCCTCAAGGACACAGCCCTCTCCTGGTTCTCCTCCTACCTCTCTGACCGCTCCTTCACAGTATCTTTTGCCAGCTCCTCTTCCTCTCCTCATCCCCTTACTGTCAGGGAGAGACTAGGTGAGCGAGAGCTAATAACCCGGGCCCCTGCAGTTTCCCTCAGACTAGGGAAATCCTGACTGACCCTCTACCTAGAGTTTACACTGATGGTGTACATGTCTAGCCTTCGACCCTCGCCCTGTCTCCTGTTTCAACCCTAGGCTGACACCAACCGCCCACCACCCAGTGAAGAGGTAATACACCAATACCCACAGTTAGCACAGACAAGGATAAAGGAAAATATACACCACGCCGCAGTCACTCAGGAATACACTATAAATGTGCAGGGCAAAATAAATACAAATATAGGAAGGAGTAAATAAGACAAAGGAAAATACACCACCAGCAACGAATCTCCAACCACCAGCTCTCCTCACCAGACCGAGATAACAACGCACAAGACAGAAGCTATAATCGGCGATGCCCAAAAGATCAGGAGAACTATTTAAAGGCAGTGGGCATGGCCCAGCTTCCAATCCAAGGATTAGGTAAATTAACCCCGGAACAGCTAGATAAAATCTAGCAGACGCCAATGAGCAAATAGTGGTCAAAAGCGGAATTACCGCTGTCTGTCGGACGACCTGGTTTGAACAGCGTCCGACATGACACTTACTATCTGGGTTCCGCAAGGCTTAGTCCTAGGCCCCCTCCTCTTCTCTTTACACGGCCCCTATTGGACGAACAATCAGCAGATTTGGGTTCCAGTATCATCTCTATGCTGATGACACCCAATTATACACTTCTTCCCCCGACATCACCCCTACCCTAATTCAAAATACCAAGGATTGTCTTGTCTGTCTGTCGTCTCTAACATCATGTCCTCCCTCTGCCTGAAACTAAATCTCTCCAAAACGGAACTTCTTGTGTTTCTCCCTTCTACTAACCTCACTAACACAAAGCTCTCCACAGTTCTGCACCGCCTTATATCTCCTCTCTCATCTCTGTCTATCGCCCTACACGTGCCCTCCATTCTACAAATGACCTAAGACTAACATCCCCTGTAATCCGAACCTCACACCTCCATCTCCAAGACTTCTCTCTTGCTGCGCCCGCTCTCTGGAATGCACTTCCCCAGACAATCAGACTGATACCTAGCCCCGACCTATTCAAGCGCGCTTTGAAAACCCCTCTCTTCAAACAGGCCTACCACATCAACTACTCAGTAAACTAACTTTGCCCTGTTCCCTCCTTCCAAATATTACTCTGAATCTACACCTTACTATTCATCTGTCTCCACACCCTCCATACACATGATAACTGCACTTGATACTTGACTATTGCACTTAAACACACGGGCTGATGACCGGATCATGCAGCTTTGTATGAAAATCCCTATTGCCAGACCTGAAATAACAATCACTTATCACCTATTGTGTCCCCCCATTTTCTTGTAGATTGTAAGCTTGGGAGCAGGGACCTCACTCCTAATGTCACTGTTTAAATTGTCTTAAGGTACCGTCACACTAGGCGATATCGCCAGCGATCCGTGACGTTGCAGCGACCTAGGTAGCGATATCGCTGTATTTGACACGCAGCAGCGATCTGGATCCCGCTGTGAAATTGCTGGTCGCTGCTAGAAGGTCTGCACTTTATTTGGTCGCTAGGTCGCCGTGTATCGCCGTGTTTGACAGCAAAAGCAAGGATACCAGCGATATTTTACACTGGTAACCAGGGTAAACATCGGGTTACTAAGCGCAGGGCCGCGCTTAGTAACCCGATGTTTACCCTGGTTACCAGCGTAAAAGTTAAAAAAACAAACAGCACATACTCACCAGCGCGTCCCCCAGCCTCTGCTTCCTGACACTGACTGAGCGCCGGCCCTAAACTGAAAGTGAAAGCACAGCGGTGACGTCACCGCTGTGCTGTTAGGGCCGGAGCTCAGTCAGTGTCAGGAAGCAGAGGCTGGGGGACGCGCTGGTGAGTATGTGCTGTTTGTTTTTTTAACTTTTACGCTGGTAACCAGGGTAAACATCGGGTTACTAAGCGCGGCCCTGCGCTTAGCAACCCGATGCTTACCCTGGTTACCCGGGGACCTCGGCATCGTTGGTCGCTGGAGAGCGGTCTGTGTGACAGCTCTCCAGCGACCAAACAGCGACGCTGCAGCGATCGGCATCGCTGTCGCTATCGCTGCAGCGTCGCTTAATGTGACGGTACCTTTAACTCGTACTGAATTTATTGTTTGTACATGCCCCCGCTTAATTGTAAAGTGCTGCGGAATATGTTGGCGCTATATAAATAAAAATTATTATTATTATTTATTATCTTTTAAACTTTTCCATTACTAGTGATGCACTCTTAACAATTTTACTTTTGTATTTTCTTATTACTTTAGACAGCACATTCCTGTTGTTACATGTATTGTTTGGATCAAAAGTTGCTAAAATATTTGATCCATCACTTATTCCATCACTCCGCCCTTTTTGCCCTGCACAGGGCACAATTGGTCAGGAATCTGGCCTTGTTTTCCGAGACAAAGAGAAGGCCGGCACCACATTTGAAAAATCATTGATGATATTTTGCAAACTTATACAGTTGAGAACTAGTAGCTCCACACTGAACTGATTCATTATGGCATCACTAGCTGCTGGCTTGCCTTTAAAAGCTTTGATCTCATCCCCACACTGAGTCAGCTGTGAATCCATATCAAGACAATGCTTTTTCATCTCCAGCAGTTGAGATTCAAGCATAAAAATCTGCTTTTCAACATTATATCTGCCAGTTGTGTCTGTAGGGCACACACTCTCTGCACATTACTGACACAACACTGGCATTGGAAATTTGGGGAATATGTCTTACCAGAGATTCTTCATAAGTGCAAATCAGTTTAGCTCAGTCGTTTACTTGACTTATTTAAGACCGACCGTCTGTCTATACACATGCTATCATGCCCATATGCTTGTTCCAATAGGGCAGACCGCAGCAATTCTGAAGATTTGGGTGTGGTGTGGGTTACTGGGTGAAATTTACTTTGTTTTGCTAATCTTTTAAGGGTAGATAAATCCATACTCACTTTTCCTGAAGTCATCTTGGTAGTCCTCCATGTCCCTACTGTGCTGCATGAAAAGGTCCTTTTATTTCCAGAACACCTTTTCCTGACCAGCTGGTCTTTGAGAAACGACTATGACTCTTTGGAAGAATGGATTGGTAAAGATCACCTCAAACCCTAAAAGATTACTTTGCAAAGGAAAAAGAAAAAAATATTAAAAATCAGAAGATTTGGTTCTCTGTTATAGATTTTGCTTCGTGTATAGCTCGTATTGAAAATGTGCATCACCTGTCTGAACTATCAGGGCTCTGAACACACAAAATTATACAACAATTAACCCTGTATCAATGTAATCTGTCCATGTCCCTCCGGCCTGATCAGTTCATAGACAATGAGCAGATATTCACACAGCAAAACATGAAAAACAAAATCTCAACAGTGGGCCTGTAGCTCACCATTGATAAAGGGAGCGAGTTATCTAACCTAAAATATACAAAATTATAGTTATTAAAGGGGAACTATCCATGTGAGTCACCCGCCAGGGCCGTGGGGTACACGGTACGGGGTCCGGTGTTCTCAGGGGGATATCATGGTGGCGACCCGGTCCGTGGCCCTGGGCGCCCATGTAAAAGGGAAATTGAATAACGTTTATGTTCGTGACTCCACCTGTGGTATTTGGTCAGTGGGGACCGACGCTGCTTTAAGGGGTCCTCTGGGGTGATGTTATGACAGCTAGATGGTATAACTTCCCACAGGTGAAGTATATCCCAAGGGCTCCCGGTGTATAGATGAGGATGGTGAATGGTGCAGTAAAGAACGAGGACACAGGTGTGCAGTCTCTTTACCTGGTTTACTGTAGGCTTCAGGCAACCGCAGTCCAGGGCACCAGATCACAGGTACAGGCAGGGTCCGGCCGGCTTAGAAGCAAATCCAGAGTTCCCCTTTACCAGGTGGAGATGGAAAGCCTTCCTCTAGCGCGGTGATGTTGTAGTCCCTTACTGCCTATGGCTTCTGATAAGGTCCTCACAGTTCTTCTCTGTCCCCATATAGGATAGGACACAAACCCGTATGACAGGTGACTCGAGCCTTTTTACAGGATCTCTATCATGACCCTGGCTCTATGCCTAACTGTGCCTCCTGGGTATTAAGGAGGACAGGTAACTTGCAGTTCAGCTGTCCTGCTGGTCTCTGCTGTAAGTCGTAGAGTCCCTTACAACCTCGGTATACCGGCTACCGGTTATCTGCACCTCAGAGAGAGGCAGCCCATTCACAGCTGGTCTCCCCTGATATCATTCTCCTGTGCTTCGCTCTTCTACATGCTTGCTGCAATCTGTTCTGCTTTCGGTATTATCTCTGTCCAGGAGCTGCAGCACTTTCTCGTGGCTGCACGGTTCCTCTGCTTCCTTCCCTTCTGTCTCTCTGACAGGAACTCCCTGACTTTCCCTCCAAACCACAATATATATAGGGGTGTCACCTAGGAATAGAATCAAAAGCTCCCCCTTGTGGCCTGGAGTGTGAACATGTTGCATGTTTGTGTTTACCTGGTGAAAGTTATCCTTCCTTGCCTCCAAGCGTAACATCACTCTCCCCGTGAGGAAAGCAATGTCACTGTGATGACCAGGACCCGGGGGCGCCACAAATACACCTCTATTGAGGTCCTATATTAACTATAAACGACGAACTTGACTATTAATAATTATATCCACTTAATATTGTCTCAATGTTATTTCTTCCTTATATACTTGCTGAGACAAAACAGTGTATCAATAAAGGATATTTATTACACATACAAGTCTACAGTCTCAGTCTATTACATACATATATATTTATACCCAAGATAATGACTATATATATATATATATATATATACATATATATATATATATATATATATATATATATATATACTGTGTATAAATATATGTACTGATACTACAACTCTAAGGGTACCGTCTCACAGTGGCACTTTGGTCGCTACGACGGCACGATCCGTGATGTTCCAGCGATATACATACGATCTAGCTGAGAATCGTACATCGTAGCAGATCGTTTGAAACTTTCTTTCGTCGCTGGATCTCCCGCTGTCATCGCTGGATCGGCGTGTGTGACGCTGATCCAGCGATGTGTTCGCTTGTAACCAGGGTAAACATCGGGTTACTAAGCGCAGGGCCGCGCTTAGTAACCCGATGTTTACCCTGGTTACCATTGTAAATGTAAAACAAAAAAACACTCCATACTCACATTCCGGTGCCTGTCACGTCCCCCGCCGTCTGCTTCCCGCACTGACTGTGAGCGCCGGCCGTAAAGCAAAAGCAGAGCACAGCGGTGACGTCACCGCTGTGCTGTGCTTTACGGCCGGCACTGACACAGTCAGTGCGGGAAGCCGCCGGCGGCGGACGTGACAGACATCAGAAGGTGAGTATGTAGTGTTTTTTTTTTTTTTTAATTTACAATGGTAACCAGGGTAAACATCGGGTTACTAAGCGCGGCCCTGCGCTTAGTAACCCGATGTTTACCCTGGTTACCCGGGGACTTCGGCATCGTTGGTCGCTGGAGAGCTGTCTGTGTGACAGCTCTCCAGCGACCACACAACGACTTACCAACGATCACGGCCAGGTCGTATCGCTGGTCGTGATCGTTGGTAAATCGTTTAGTGTAACGGTACCCTAATACAGTAATATCACAACAGTATCACACAGTCAAAGACCACAATTAACTACCCGAATTACCCAAACCACACATGCAATATCAGCCCTCCCACCTATGGCTCACTATCCTTAAGGAGCTAGGGGGTTAATGCTGGAGTACAAGACCTAGTAGGAAAAGGGGTTACAGAGTATACTCAGCCATGTGATCCTCACAGAATCCCAGAGAAAAGAGAGAGAGACACATGTCTTGGTATTTAAGTCTAGCCAAAAAGAGGTGTGTCCAGCCCCAGGTGTGGGGGAGGATGACACTAGTATATTGTCCACTGGCTAAGGTTAATCTCTCCATCATCATTAAATCTATTCTCCCAGCACATGGCTGGACCTTTCTTTGTCTTAAGGCAGTTGAGACACACACATGAAATCCATGGCTCTAAACCTATATTTGAGACACTAGTGAGGGCATTATTTATGTGGAATACATGTGGTTGGCACATGTACAGTAGGGAATCTGGAGTAGGGACTGTGGGGATAATGGATGAGGACTGTGGGAACGATGGATTGGGTACAGGGTGGGTGCTAAGGGAGTACATGGCATATCATGGTTGTCTTTCTCGCAGCCTATGGCACGCGCTCACATACTGTGCTGCTATCTCCTCCGCGCTCTCTTCTTCCCCCTGCAGGATATATGCTTTCTCTTCCTCCTTCATGGAGCTGAAATCAGGGAAGAGATCGGATAGTCTCCTGATGTGAGTGTCCTTCACTGCAGAGTATTTGGTGCAGTGTAGCAGGAAGTGGGTCTCATCCACCAGGGTCTCCAGGTCACAGTGTAGGCACAGTCTGTCTTCCTTGGGCTTGTAGCTCTGTCTGTGCTGGCCGACCGCGATGGCCAGATTGTGGGCACGGAGTCTATACCGGCTCAAGATCTGGTGGTCTCTGGGGTCCGAGAGTTTCTGCAGATATGGAGCCAGTCTGTAGTCTCTCTGTAGACTCTGGTACATGGTCAGTTTCTGTGAGCTGCTGATCTCGTTCCTCCAGTTACTGACGTACCTCTCTTGCCTTTCGCCTACCATCTTCCTGATTCTGGCTTTTGTCAGGTTGTTTTGGTTGACAGGTCAGTCAGGTTGGGTTTAGGTGAGCTGTTCCGGGGGTCTTGGTTTGTGGGGACCACCTACATGTAGCATGGCTTTATGGTGATGAGAGCTTGGGTTGCTACTCTGTAGCTGAGCCTGGAAGGACAGTGCCCTCTTCAGGACTGCTAGGTGCAGTGGGAATCTATCCAGCTCAGCCCAGCAGGCATTGTTGGTGGTGCTCCAATGGACCTGGAAGTGTTTACAGAATTCCAGGTGGAATATTTCGGTTGGACTGGAATCCCACTTTGACCAATCTGGGTATGTGTGAGGGCCCCAGACTTCACTGCTGTACAGGAGGATTGGGGTGATTATGGCATCGAAGATTTTTAGCCAGAACCTCACTGGCGGCTTCAGATGGTAGAGTTTCCTTCGGATGGCATAGAAGGTTTTTTCAGGCTTTGTCCTTCAGGGTCTCTATGGCTTGTTTGAAGCTCCCTAACTAGTGAATTTCCAGGCCCAGGTAGGTGTATGTGTTCATTTCTGTAAGAGCGCAGTTGTTTAACATGAATGGAATGTGCTGGTTCGGTCTTGGCTTTCTCTTCTGGAACACCATGATGTTGGTTTTCTTTGCATTGATCGGTAGAGCCCATGCGGAGTTGAATTTCTCCAAGATTTTCAGGTTTTCTTGGAGACCTTTCTCAGTTGGTGACAGCAGCAGTAGGTCATCTGCATACAGCAGGAATTTCACCTGTGCGTCATGGAGTGTGAGACCTGGTTCCGTGAAAGATTCCAGAGGGGTGGCCAGATATTGAAGAGTATTGGACTTAGGGTGCAGCCCTGTCTGACTCTGCGGCTCTGCTGGAAAGCAGTCATTCTTCTACCGTCCACGCTCACGCTGCTTTTGATGACGTCTTTCCTCCTATTCCACTCTCCAGCAGTTTTAGTAAGAGGCCCGCGTGCCGCACTGATATATATATATATATATATATATATATATATATACATACATACATACATACATACATACATATCTCTATATACAGATGTACATTTTGGGGCACTTCCCTTCTACACCACTGAACCTCCAACCAGGCATGGTTGTGTGGAATAATGGCCATAACCTAGTGGCGGCTGTGTAGCTTTTTGACAGTTTCTGGTCAAGGTACGCCGCATCACCGCCCATTTCCGCAAGTTGGATACAGCTGACGCCGCACCAGCACTACTGCAGGAGCACATGCAAGTGGAACTACACATTGCACATGGAGCGCCCCCTCAGGGCAAGGAGGTACTCGGTACCGGGTCCTGCAGTTCACAGGAGGATTTCACAGCAGCTGACCCCGTCCGTGGCCCTGGGACGTCTGTGTAAAAGGGAAAGGTCTTTAAAGGGATAAAGTTTATGTTCATGACGCCACCTGTGGTATTCAGTCAGGGTGACCGACGCTGCTTCAAGGGGTCCGCTGGGGTGATGTTATGGCAGCTAGATGGTATACCTTCCCACAGGTGAAGTATATTCCCAGGGCTTCTCGGTGTGACTTTCCCTACAGACTACCAGTTATACAGGTCCTTCTCAAAAAATTAGCATATAGTGTTAAATTTCATTATTTACCATAATGTAATGATTACAATTAAACTTTCATATATTATAGATTCATTATCCACCAACTGAAATTTGTCAGGTCTTTTATTGTTTTAATACTGATGATTTTGGCCTACAACTCCTGATAACCCAAAAAACCTGTCTCAATAAATTAGCATATTTCAACCGTCCAATCAAATAAAAGTGTTTTTTAATAACAAACAAAAAAACCATCAAATAATAATGTTCAGTTATGCACTCAATACTTGGTCGGGAATCCTTTGGCAGAAATGACTGCTTCAATGCGGCGTGGCATGGAGGCAATCAGCCTGTGACACTGCTGAGATGTTATGGAGGCCCAGGATGCTTCAATAGCGGCCTTAAGCTCATCCAGAGTGTTGGGTCTTGCGTCTCTCAACTTTCTCTTCACAATATCCCACAGATTCTCTATGGGGTTCAGGTCAGGAGAGTTGGCAGGCCAATTGAGCACAGTAATACCATGGTCAGTAAACCATTTACCAGTGGTTTTGGCACTGTGAGCAGGTGCCAGGAAGCATGAAGTGCTCCAAAATCTCCTGATAGCTAGCTGCATTGACCCTGCCCTTGATGAAACACAGTGGACCAACACCAGCAGCTGACATGGCACCCCACACCATCACTGACTGGGTACTTGACACTGGACTTCAGGCATTTTGGCATTTCCTTCTCCCCAGTCTTCCTCCAGACTCTGGCACCTTGATTTCCGAATGACATGCAAAATTTGCTTTCATCAGAAAAAAGTACTTGGGACCACTTAGCAACAGTCCAGTGCTGCTTCTCTGTAGCCCAGGTCAGGCGCTTCTGCCGCTGTTTCTGGTTCAAAAGTGGCTTTACCTGGGGAATGCGGCACCTGTAGCCCATTTCCTGCACACGCCTGTGCACGGTGGCTCTGGATGTTTCCACACCAGACTCAGTCCACTGCTTCCTCAGGTTCCCCAAGGTCTGGAATCGGTCCTTCTCCACAATCTTCCTCAGGGTCCGGTCACCTCTTCTCGTTGTATAGCGTTTTCTGCCACATTGTTTCCTTCCAACAGACTTACCATTGAGGTGCCTTGATACAGCACTTTGGGAACAGCCTATTTGTTGAGAAATTTCTTTCTGGGTCTTACCCTCTTGCTTGAGGGTGTCAATGATGGCCTTCTTGACATCTGTCAGGTCGCTAGTCTTACCCATGATGGGGGTTTTGAGTAATGAACCAGGCAGGGAGTTTTTAAAAGCCTCAGGTATCTTTTGCATGTGTTTAGAGTTAATTAGTTGATTCAGAAGATTAGGGTAATAGGTCGTTTAGAGAACCTTTTCTTGATATGCTAATTTATTGAGACAGGTTTTTTGGGTTATCAGGAGTTGTAGGCCAAAATCATCAGTATTAAAACAATAAAAGACCTGACAAATTTCAGTTGGTGGATAATGAATCTATAATATATGAAAGTTTAATTGTAATCATTACATTATGGTAAATAATGAAATTTAACACTATATGCTAATTTTTTGAGAAGGACCTGTATATCCATGGTGAGTCACCTCGTAAACAGGATCAAAAGCTCCCCCTGGTGGCCTGGAGTGTGAATGTGTTGCATGTTTGTGATACCTGGATGCAGGTATCCTTCCTTGCCTCCAAATGTAGCATCAATCTCCCCGGGAGGAAAGCAATACCACTGTGACGACCAGGACCCTGGGGTGCCACACATGCTAGCAAGGCTTTGTGAGCAGCAGAGGCAAACTGGGGAACACCAGCTCCAACACTACCCTTCAGTATTCTGTGCAGCCTCCGCACATAACAACTGAAGAGTGGGCATGGATGTCTGACATTTGTGCGGTTCTCCAAGGTTTTGAGGACTGCACAAAGATGATAAGCGGCAAAGACGCCATAATCAGCCAGCAATCCTGCTTCTGTGCCTACTTAAACAGTCACTGCAGGCAATTAAACATGAAGCTTTGCATGCAGACCAGCTGGAGAAAGAGCAAGACATGAAACAGGGAGATACTACCCAGCCCCATCTCATCTGCTCAGCACAAATTGGGTAACAATGAGGAGGTGGAGACTGAGGAAGAGGAGGAGGAACAGGATCTGGTGGCTAGCACAACAGAGGCTAGTACCCACACAACCTTTGTCCCGTCTCTCCTATGTGGATGGGGTGAGGAGTGGAATGACAAGGAGGAGCAGATTGAGAGTCGTCATCATGGTGGAAATAGGGAAGTGTTGGCTGTATGGAGCTTGGCACATATGGCCGACTTTATGTACCGCTGCCTTTCCTGTTACCCTCGTGTTACATTCATCTTGGACAAAAGAAAAATGAGTAGTGATTGTTCACCCTGCTAGACCCCCACTACAAGGAGAACTTTGCATCTCTATTTCCTGAGGCATAGGTTTTCTAAAATGATGCTATACCAGAAGGCCATTGTGCAAATTATGTTGAAAAAATTCCTATTAGACCAGGGGTGGGCAATTAATTTTCCTGAGGGGTCACATGAGAGACCGTGACTGCTGTGGAAAGCCGAACCAATAGGCTAAAATTAAATCTCCTCAATATTAAAATCAATATATTAGAATTATATTATTAATAATTCTATTATTAATTGTATCACTTAATATTGAACAGAATTAAGTATGCTGACATCCTCCTAAATATCTAAAACCTTCAAGAGAAAAAATGAGCAAAAACCCTGCTGCAAATAAGTAAAAAGCAAAAACTGCATCTAAATAACAGAGTTTTTAGTAATACTGTTTTTGATCAAAAATAGCATAAAAGCCATCCCACCACGTCAAGGTAACTCTGATCGGGACAGTACTACACTGTCTAATATTAAAAACCTTACCATGTGTCAATGTTGACCTCAGTGTGAATAAGGGCAGACAACAGGACTGGGCCTAACCAGTAAGAGCACCAGCCTGGGGGAGCTTTATATAATTAAACCAGTTGATTAATAATACTATTAACCACCACGCTAAACCGAAACTGGAATATCAATGTACTTACTTTTGATATGGCTATTACTATGTTGTCTGGGGTCCCTTGTGAGTGAAGGGTTACACCTGGTTGCAGTGGTTTGCTGAAAGGTAAAGTGTGCAGCAGAGTGATATATTATTTGATTTGGACCTTACAAAAAAAAAAAAAAAAAAGGGTGTTGGTTACAAACACTTAGGGTACCGTCACACAGTGCAATTTTGATCGCTACGACGGCACGATCCGTGACGTTGCAGCGATCGTATGATTATCGCTCCAGCGTCGTAGACTGCGGTCACACGTTGCAATCACGGCGCTGGAGCGATGCCGAAGTCCCCGGGTAACCAGGGTAAACATCGAGTTACTAAGCGCAGGGCCGCGCTTAGTAACCCGATGTTTACCGTGGTTACAAGCGTAAAAGTAAAAAAAACAAAAACGTACATGCTCACCATCTGATGTCCGTCCGGTCCCTTGCCGTCCGCTTCCTGCTCTGACAGATCTGGCCGTACAGTGAGAGCAGAGTGCAGCGGTGACGTCACCGCTGTGATCTGCTCTCACTTTCCGGCCGGCAGACAGTCAGAGCGGGAAGCGGACGGCAAGGGACCGGACGGACATCAGATGGTGAGCATGTACGGTTTTTTTTTTTTTACTTTTAGGCTTGTATCCACGGTAAACATCGGGTTACTAAGCGCGGCCCTGCGCTTAGTTACCCGATGTTTACCCTGGTTACCAGCGAACGCATCGCTGGATCGCTGTCACACACAACGATCCAGCGATGTCAGCGGGTGATCAAGCGACGAAAGAAAGTTCCAAACGATCTGCTACGACGTACGATTCTTAGCAGGATCCCTGATCGCTGCTGCGTGTCAGACACTGCGATATCGTAACGATATCGCTAGAACGTCACGAATCGTACCGTCGTAGCGATCAAAATTGCACTGTGTGACGGTACCCTAACTCTTTTTATGAGGCTGTATAGGTTGCACCTGTGGTGTTAATAGTTTCTCTTTCCACAGTGTAGTGAACCGATACTGGAAGGCAAAGTGTGTAAAACCTCGGTATATTGTTTATATTGTACACACAAAGTATCAAGGGTATTAGCTGGGTGCACTTACTCCTTATATAAGGTTGTACAGTTTACACTTGGGATGTTCTTATGTGAGGTTTTGGTATTTGTCTTTCCACAGTGTGGTAAAATTATGCTGGTGAGTAAACAAAGTAGAGAATAAAGTGATTTGCAAGCAATACACTAGAATAGTAGGAAGTTACTGGCCACAATAATTGCAGTGGTATAAATAGGAATTAGTTGGCACTCACCACATGTTTGCTTATGAAGGTACCCGCGGTGAGGTAGGCAAGGTAGTCCACTGGATACGGTGCCGATAAAGTAACCCGCTGAGCTGGGAGGGTTAGAGTCCGGTGTGCGTGCCAGAGGCCGCGGTTCCTGGACGAGAACGTACCGGCAAGTGGTGAGGAGGTACCAGCGCCTCGCGTGCCCCGGCCAGAAGCAACGCTGAGGATGCGGTGCCGAGATGGGGCAGAGCTAGTGTGACGTCACAGAAAGCAGGGACGGGTGCGCGAGAGAGACAAGCTGCCAACTAGTTTCGAGAGGTAACTCCCCTCTTCGTCAGGGCTATGTCTCTGCCTGTGGACACCCGTCTTTAAATAGCCTCATCATTACTTCGCTGATTAGTTACAACCAGGAACCATTAATTGCTACTTGGCCGTTTGTGAATAGGACTCAGATTGCCAGGTTATAATTGTTTGTTTCTGGCTGCTTGTTTTGTAGGATGAATTAGAGAGCAAGCCACAATGCAGCGCCAATATATACTCTAAATGAGCTTAATGCTGATAATAGTGCAATTTAAAACGTTAATGCCTCATTTTTTTTTTCTTTTTTTTTTTTTTTTTTTCTCTTCCTTCCTTTAACCCCCTTGAATATCTCCACAGAAAGACTCTTTATTTGGGCTGGAATAAGTGAATAAATGAATTAATTAATAAATTAGGGATGTTTCGTGAGCCAGTTTTTATATATTAACGAATTAAAAAATGGATCAAAAATAGAACATTTTGTCGATAATAAAACCATCTTTTATTAATGAATAAATTAAAAACGTTGTACTAGGAGTGTGAATTAAAATACAATTATTCTACATCTCTCCCTATGTTTTCATTTATTAAAAACTGTACTACTGAAAGAATATGGGAGATAGGAAAATTCTTTCAACAGGTATAAACATAGAGGATAGAATGGGGGAATGATTTAAAAAAAAAAAAAAATGTTGAATACACAAAATAATTAAAAATCAAAAAATACATAAAATAAATGCATAAAAAAAGGGAATGTTCCAGAACGGAATCATCCAGATAAATAGCCCGCACGGCGAATGGGGAGAACTGTATACAAAATTATTCGTGTTGCTCTACTTATTTGTCAATTACTTAAAATACCCCATTTATTTCTGGAAGGTTGAGCTTCCAAACGTACACATATATATATCTGTAGATGTATGTACACACACGCATTCGCACGTATTGCGCCTATGCCCCTTTGTGGGTCACCTTCCCATATTGACCATTATGAATATGGTGGTCTCTGTGTGTA
This sequence comes from Ranitomeya variabilis, assembly GCF_051348905.1. NCBI lineage: Eukaryota > Metazoa > Chordata > Amphibia > Anura > Dendrobatidae > Ranitomeya > Ranitomeya variabilis. The sequence goes on along the minus strand of NC_135239.1, from coordinate 117,334,641 downwards.
TAGTCACTGCTCTCCACTAGTGTTCCGGAGTGCTATTGCAGAAAAGGGAAGGGAGAGGGGGTTGGTGGCTAAAATGCATATAATTCTATTTCTTGATTTAGACCACTCGGGGCTAAGCTGTCCAGGGTGAATATCCATCTGGACTCCACCCTGGACATTGCTTTTAAATAATCTCCTCCCCTAGAATTACCTTGGACCACCTGGATGCCCCAAAAAGAGACCCCGCGGAAGGAACAATTATGTTTGTCCAAAAAGTGACGAGATAATGGGTGTCCCGTGAACCCCTTGCTTATATTATTGAGGTGCTCCTTAATCCTATCTGTTAATCGTCTTTTAGTGTGACCCACGTAGATCTTGTCACATGGACACTTTAGTGCATAGATAACCCCTGTGGTTTGACAGGTGATGTGATCCTTAATAAAGTACTCATTTGCTTTATTAGCATCCTTAAAGCTTGTACGGATCTCCTTTTTCGCTGAAACTCGTATGCAGCTTGAGCATTTTCCGCAAGGAATGAAGCCTGATGGTTGGGATCTAACAATCTGCGTGGATCAGAACAAATTAATAACAAAAGGCTTCCACAAACAAGTGGATTCAAATAGCTACATCCACATTAACAGCTGTCATTTGCCAGTTTGGCTATCAAATATCCCAAAAAGCCAGTTTTTGAGAATTAGGAGAAATTGCACAGATATTGAGGACTACCGCAAGGAGAGTGATTGTTTATTGGCACAATTTAAGGAGAAAGGCTATAATACATCCACCCTAAACAAAACAAGAACTGAGGTGGAAATCATACCGAGAGAATCCCTGATTCATAAAACTAAAAGCATCCATAACCCCCCCACTATTCAAGAACAAATCCGTCAAGTTCCAATAGTAACCCAATTTCATTCCGATTATAAATGTTTTAAAAAAATTATTCATAAACACTGGCCCATTTTAAAAGGGGACAAGTGTATTGGGGATTTGTTACCCCCATATCCCAAGTTTGTCTACACAAAAGCGCAGAACTTGGGTCTCCTGCTCGCGCCAACTACCAAACCAGTGATTCCCAACAATAACTTAAACAAAAAACAAACATATCTAACCAACACCAAAGTACAACCATCAGGCTTCATTCCTTGCGGAAAATGCTCAAGCTGCATACGAGTTTCAGCGAAAAAGGAGATCCGTACAAGCTTTAAGGATGCTAATAAAGCAAATGAGTACTTTATTAAGGATCACATCACCTGTCAAACCACAGGGGTTATCTATGCACTAAAGTGTCCATGTGACAAGATCTACGTGGGTCGCACTAAAAGACGATTAACAGATAGGATTAAGGAGCACCTCAATAATATAAGCAAGGGGTTCACGGGACATCCATTATCTCGTCACTTTTTGGACAAACATAATTGTTCCTTCCGCGGGGTCTCTTTTTGGGGCATCCAGGTGGTCCAAGGTAATTCTAGGGGAGGAGATTATTTAAAAGCAATGTCCAGGGTGGAGTCCAGATGGATATTCACCCTGGACAGCTTAGCCCCGAGTGGTCTAAATCAAGAAATAGAATTATATGCATTTTAGCCACCAACCCCCTCTCCCTTCCCTTTTCTGCAATAGCACTCCGGAACACTAGTGGAGAGCAGTGACTATACACACAGAGACCACCATATTCATAATGGTCAATATGGGAAGGTGACCCGCGAAGGGGCATAGGCGCAATACGTGCGAATGCGTGTGTGTACATACATCTACAGATATATATATGTGTACGTTTGGAAGCTCAACCTTCCAGAAATAAATGGGGTATTTTAAGTAATTGACAAATAAGTAGAGCAACACGAATAATTTTGTATACAGTTCTCCCCATTCGCCATGCGGGCTATTTATCTGGATGATTCCGTTCTGGAACATTCCCTTTTTTTATGCATTTATTTTATGTATTTTTTGATTTTTAATTATTTTGTGTATTCAACATTTTTTTTTTTTTTTTTTTAAATCATTCCCCCATTCTATCCTCTATGTTTATACCTGTTGAAAGAATTTTCCTATCTCCCATATTCTTTCAGTAGTACAGTTTTTAATAAATGAAAACATAGGGAGAGATGTAGAATAATTGTATTTTAATTCACACTCCTAGTACAACGTTTTTAATTTATTCATTAATAAAAGATGGTTTTATTATCGACAAAATGTTCTATTTTTGATCCATTTTTTAATTCGTTAATATATAAAAACTGGCTCACGAAACATCCCTAATTTATTAATTAATTCATTTATTCACTTATTCCAGCCCAAATAAAGAGTCTTTCTGTGGAGATATTCAAGGGGGTTAAAGGAAGGAAGAGAAAAAAAAAAAAAATGAGGCATTAACGTTTTAAATTGCACTATTATCAGCATTTAGCTCATTTAGAGTATATATTGGCGCTGCATTGTGGCTTGCTCTCTAATTCATCCTACAAAACAAGCAGCCAGAAACAAACAATTATAACCTGGCAATCTGAGTCCTATTCACAAACGGCCAAGTAGCAATTAATGGTTCCTGGGTGTAACTAATCAGCGAAGTAATGATGAGGCTATTTAAAGACGGGTGTCCACAGGCAGAGACATAGCCCTGACGAAGAGGGGAGTTACCTCTCGAAACTAGTTGGCAGCTTGTCTCTCTCGCGCACCCGTCCCTGCTTTCTGTGACGTCACACTAGCTCTGCCCCATCTCGGCACCGCATCCTCAGCGTTGCTTCTGGCCGGGGCACGCGAGGCGCTGGTACCTCCTCACCACTCGCCGGTACGTTCTCGTCCAGGAACCGCGGCCTCTGGCACGCACACCGGACTCTAACCCTCCCAGCTCAGCGGGTTACTTTATCGGCACAGTATCCAGTGGACTACCTTGCCTACCTCACCGCGGGTACCTTCATAAGCAAACATGTGGTGAGTGCCAACTAATTCCTATTTATACCACTGCAATTATTGTGGCCAGTAACTTCCTACTATTCTAGTGTATTGCTTGCAAATCACTTTATTCTCTACTTTGTTTACTCACCAGCATCAGTTTACCACACTGTGGAAAGACAAATACCAAAACCTCACATAAGAACATCCCAAGTGTAAACTGTACAACCTTATATAAGGAGTAAGGGTACCGTCACACAGTGCAATTTTGATCGCTACGACGGTACGATTCGTGACGTTCTAGCGATATCGTTACGATATCGCAGTGTCTGACACGCAGCAGCGATCAGGGACCCTGCTGAGAATCGTACGTCGTAGCAGATCGTTTGGAACTTTCTTTCGTCGCTTGATCACCTGCTGACATCGCTGGATCGTTGTGTGTGACAGCGTTCCAGCGATGCGTTCGCTGGTAACCAGGGTAAACATCGGGTAACTAAGCGCAGGGCCGCGCTTAGTAACCCGATGTTTACCGTGGTTACCAGCGTAAAAGTAAAAAAAAACAAACCGTACATGCTCACCATCTGATGTCCGTCCGGTCCCTTGCCGTCCGCTTCCCGCTCTGACTGTCTGCCGGCCGGAAAGTGAGAGCAGATCACAGCAGTGACGTCACCGCTGCGCTCTGCTCTCACTGTACGGCCGGATCTGTCAGAGCAGGAAGCGGACGGCAAGGGACCGGACGGACATCAGATGGTGAGCATGTACGGTTTTTTTTTTTTTACTTTTACGCTGGTAACCACGGTAAACATCGGGTTACTAAGCGCGGCCCTGCGCTTAGTAACCCGATGTTTACCCTGGTTACCCGGGGACTTCGGCATCGCTCCAGCGCCGTGATTGCAACGTGTGACCGCAGTCTACGACGCTGGAGCGATAATCATACGATCGCTGCGACGTCACGGATCGTGCCGTCGTAGCGATCAAAATTGCACTGTGTGACGGTACCCTAAGTGCACCCAGCTAATACCCTTGATACTTTGTGTGTACAATATAAACAATATACCGAGGTTTTACACACTTTGCCTTCCAGTATCGGTTCACTACACTGTGGAAAGAGAAACTATTAACACCACAGGTGCAACCTATACAGCCTCATAAAAAGAGTAAGTGTTTGTAACCAACACCCTTTTTTTTTTTTTTTTTTTGTAAGGTCCAAATCAAATAATATATCACTCTGCTGCACACTTTACCTTTCAGAAAACCACTGTAACCAGGTGTAACCCTTCACTCACAAGGGACCCCAGACAACATAGTAATAGCCATATCAAAAGTAAGTACATTGATATTCCAGTTTTGGTTTAGCGCAGTGGTTAATAGTATTATTAATCAACTGGTTTAATTTTTAACAGAGTTTTGCACAGAACCTGTTTTAACCACCTGCAGCTTCCGTGGCTTCCTACCTCATCCTTCCAGGTGAATAAGCGCCAGTGTATATACGTTTTTATTCTTGAGCTTTATATAATGTCCACCTCAGAAAAGGGTGGCCACACCCCAGCTTGCACAGAATGAAATTGTGGCACCCCAGAAGTTCGGTTGCCACGGTGGCCTTGCCTCCCTCACAGGGGGTGATGTCATGCCTGGAAGCAAGGAGGGATCCCCTTACCAGGTGATACCAGCATCCAAAACTTTCCTTACTCCAGACCAGAAGGGGGAGCTCTAACACCCGTTTTCAGGGGAGCTTCCCTATTAGTTCTGGCCTGGAGGTGGGGTTAGTTAGTCTGAGTCTAGAGTTGAGTCTGAGAGTGAGAGGAGAGAAGACGAGGAGAACCTGGGGAGTGGAGCTGTAACCAAGCTCACCCCAGAAGACAGTGAGTTGCTCGCCAGGGCCGTGGGGTACTCGGACCCGAGTCCTGCATTCACAGGGGGATCTCATGGTGGTGACCCGGTCCGTGGCCCTGGGCACCCATGTAAAAGGGGTAGGTCTTTAAAGGGAATAAAGTTTATGTTCGTGACACCACCTGTGGTATTCAGTCAGTGGGGACCAATGCTGCTTTAAGGGGTCCTCTGGGGTGATGTTATGGCAGCTGTTGTGAATTTGTTGTGGGTTCTGCTCTTAGGCTCCCTCCGGTGGTTATAAGTGGTAGTGCTGCTGTTTGTCCTTCACAACAGTCATCAGCTGCTTCCACTTTGGACGGGGCTATTTAGTCTGGCTCCTTCCTTTATTGAGTGCCAGTTGTCCATTGTTTTCTAGGGATCCACATCTTTGCTTGGTTTCTCCTTCTGGATTGTCCAAATCATCAAAGATAAGTCCTGGCTCTGTTTTTGCAGTCCACATGCGGTGGACTTAATAGTTTTGTGAATTGCTATGTTTTTTCTTGTCCAGCTTTGTCTGTGTTAAGATTTACTCAGCCAAGTTGGAAGCTCTGGAGTCACAGAGTTACCCTCCATGCCTTTAGTTAGGTGTGGAGATTTTTGTATTCTCTGTGGTGGATTTTGTAGTATTTTTTATACTGACCACACAGTACTCTTTCCTGTCTTTTCTTTCTAGGTAGCGTGGCCTCCTTTGCTAAATTCTGTTTTCAGTCTGCGTTTGTAATTTCCCTCTCCTCTCACAGTCAATATTTGTGGGGGGCTGCCTTTCCTTTGGGAATTTTCTCTGAGGCAAGATAGTATTCCTGTTTCTTTCTTTAGGTGTAATTAGTCCTCCGGCCGTGACGAGGTGTCTAGGGAGTGACAGGAACATCCCACGGCTACTTCTAGTTGATGTGTTAAGTTCAGGGTCTGCGGTCAGTATAGAGGCCACCTACTCCAGAGCTCGTCCATGCTGCTCCTAGGCCACCAGTTCATAACAGGCAGCTAGATGATATAACTTCTCACAGGTGAAGTGTATCCCCAGGGTTCCCGGTGTGTAGATGGAAGATGGTGAATGGTGCAGTAAAGAACGAGGACACAGGTTTGCAGTCTCTTTAACTGGTTTACTGAAGACTTTAGCAGCCCCATTCCAGGGCACCAGATCACAGGGCAGGCAGTGTCCGGCCGGCTTGGAGGCAAGTTAGGAGTCCCCTTGTCCAGGTGGAAATCAAAGCCTTCCTCTATCGCCATGGTGTTGTAGTCCCTTACTGCCTAAGGCTTCAGATAAGGTCCTCACAGATGTTCTCTCTCTGTCCCCCATATAGGATAGGACACAACCCGTATAACTGGTGACTTGAGCCTGATTATAGGGAATCTAGCACGCCCCAGGATCTAAGGGTGTCACCGTGCCTCCTGGGTATTAAGGCGGACAAGTAACTTGGAGTTCAGCTGTCCTGCCGGTCTCTGATGTAAGTCGTAGAGGTCCTTACAACCTTGGTGTTCCGGCTACCGGTCTCTGTGTCTCAGAAGGAGGCAGCCTGCTCGTGGCTGGTCTCCCACTGGTGTTCCTCTCCTGTGCTTCGCTCTCCTGCACACTCACTGCAATATATTCGGCTTTCTGTATATCTTTCCAGGGGCTGCAGCACTGTGGCTACACAGCTCCGTAAACCCTCTTCTGTCTCAGATTCATCCAGTCTGCTTCCTGGTAAGAACTGTCTGAAACTGACTACTTTCCCTCCAAAACTACCTTATATATGGGGAGTCACCTAGTGAATAGGATCAAAAGCTCCCCCTGGTGGCCTGGAGTGTGAATGTGTTGCATGCTTGTGTTTACCTGGTGCCAGTTTTCCTTCCTTGGATCCAAACGTAACATCACTCTCCCCGTGAGGAAAGCAATGCTTCTGTGACGACCAGAACCCTGGGGTGCCAAAAGAGCGCTGATAAAGAGGACGCCAGAGTCCTTGGCTATGTGGGTGCTGTATGCATCATATTATCCAGCCTCCTGATGATCCTGAAGGGAGAAACGCGTAGAGGTTTTTCATGACATCTGAAACATAAGTATTTTCCATCTATGCTGTTTTCGTGCTGAGATCTTTGTCTGCACATATATAGCAGCAGGGGAGCAAACCGCGCACGCCTAGGGTTGCCGTTGCGCATGTGCATGTGCACCATGACAACGGCAACTCTTCTGGCTATAGCCACTATTGTTGCACCCTCCAGGGCAGCTGGGATGGGTGTCTGCAGTCTCTGCTACACACTGGTTCGTATTCATCTAATCAACGATACCTCTATATTAACCTCAGAAAATACTGATGACCTCACTTCCCCTGACGAAGCTGCTGTTGCAGCGATATGCGTGGGGCTCTTGCCTCACCCCTTATTCTTGTCTCTCGTCTCTCCTGGGCGCCTTAATCCGCTGCACTCCCCCGCAGCTCGAGTGGTATTTATCTGCCTAGAGTGAGCTTATTTCTCTCCACCTTGTTTTCTCCATGCGCAATTGCACGTTATTTATCATCAGTTGCTGCCTATTTTTGTTGGACCAGGTCCACATAGGTATTTGGGCATACATCTTTGTGGAGTTTACGCTTATGTGTCAGCCTAATATTGTAATGTGCACATTGGGACTTAGGCTTTCCAGGTACCTCAGACAATACTGTTATTTAATGTAGAGCCGTACATATCATTGTGGGGTCTGTGCCTACATTTAAGCCTAAACACTTTGATATGAATATTGGTATTTGGGCTTTCCAGGCATTGAGCATGCTTAGATAACACTGTCACTCATTATAGTCATGCCTATTTTATAGGGTTTCAATTATGTGTGTATATGTTTGCAGCACATTGTGTGTCATGACATTCTTTTTGTTTTGGTTCAATACTAGGAGATTTGACTTATTTAATCTATGAGCAAGAGACATTTTGTTATTTATATCTGTACAGCCTATTATATTATGCATATTTGTCTACAACTACAACGTTTCTTTGGTTGTACTATACTATATTTGTGATATATAGGTGTGTCGCTTATCGGTCCTATATTTTAAGCCCTTTTAAATGGTTTTATCTGTGTGTGTCTTTTTTGAGGTGTAATTGCAGCGCCCCCACTGCCGCAGGGCCGAGGGGTACCCGGTACCAGGCCTCTGAGTCTCTGCTCTGGGGTTGTCACGGTGGCTAGACCCGGTCCGTGACCCTGCTGAGGGGCGCCCAATAATAGGTGTGGATGGTGGTGGTAGTGCGGTGCAGTAAATAACGAGGACACCAGGTTGCAGTCTCTTTACCTCTTTACTGAAGGCTTCAGGGTCCTCAATCCGGAATACGGTTAACTGGGCTGCGCAAGCCTGACCGGTCCGATGGCACCTCCAGAGTTCCCTTTGCAGGTGGAAATCTGTGCCTACCTTCTAGCGCTTGTGTGTTGTGGTCCTCCCCTGCTGTGCTTACGGGATAGTCCCCACAACTGTTGTGTCTGTTTCTCGTGTTCCCTCACAACTCGATTCTGATGTTCTTCCACGTCCCCCAGATCTTATGGTTAGGACGCACCCGTATGACGGGGAGGCTCGGAGCTCTTCCGGGACTCTAGCGTCGCCCCACTCCTGTTGTTACCCCCCTGTGTCTTCCTAGGTCAATTGGGTGAGACAGCCCGCCTATAACTGACTGTCCTGCCGTAGGTTTGAAGTTTGGCCTGGAGCTCTATACTTCCTCGGCGTTCCGGCCACCGGTTATGCGCCTCAATAGGATGTTGCCTCGTCTTACAGCACGACTCCTACTGGTATTCTCCTTGTTGCGTTGATCTCGTTTCTCACTCAGCACAATAAACCTCGCTTCTTGTCCTTTCTTGGGGTACCGCCGCTATATCGTGCAGGCGCGGTCCCGTAACGTTCTCTCTGGTTGCTAGGCCTCTGTCAGGATCCCACCCCTGACAGGGACCCCTCCGAATCTTCCCCTACAACACCCTCTGCCACAAGGTGTTGCCTGGTTCCAACCCAGTCAGCTTTCTGATCTAACTTCCTATCCAACCCCCAGTTTTACCAGACTGTGAGGAGTGGCCTAATACATAGTACCCTTAGCTCCCCCTGGAGGCCAGACTGTGAAATGTATTGGTGTCTGTGATACCTGGTCAGATGAACTCCTTCAGTGCCATCAGATGTACCATAGCCCCCCTTAGCGGCAGAGCATCAGTACTGCAACGACCAGGACTCTGGGGCGCTGCACTCCCCCCCGGTTAAATCCAGTACTCCTGGACTGGGAAGAAAACAACAATACATGTCAGCAAAAAGACATACAATTTTGAAAATGCAAGTACAAGTAAACTTTTAACAGAGCTTCCCTTTATGGGAGGTGAGGACACTTGAACGTTACAAACATGGTTAAGTACTTTAAATAACATACTATAAATAACTTCTTTTACCCAACCGGGTATTCTACTAAGTGCAAAATTTTTGAACAATAATTTAACATTGCCTTTAAGGACGTACTCGCTAAATCCACTAAAGACCTTCTTATAAAACATTATAAGGCTAATCAACTTTTCTGCATTCTCCTTCTTTACATCTGCAGGACCGCCTGTCCTAACTGCTCCAGGCCTACTGCCTCTCCTTTCTGTTACAGGACCGCCCCTTTCCGCCCGGCCCTACTGTCTTTCTACTACTATACACGGTATAGAACTTATCATCCATCTTTCAGTTCAGATTACTGAGCCATCTCTGTATGGCTCCTAGGAGGACTCACTGACTAATCCCGTACGGGTTGTAGCAGCAAAAACATCAGAAGAACAAACAGTTAACTATTTACATTGGCAAAGTGTTAAGATATTTACTTAAACCACTCAGGAGGCAGCACCGGCGGAGGCAACCCCCTAGGATATTGCGCACCGCCTGGTACTGCGTAAGGGGAAGTGTTGTCCCATCTGGGGGTCTGCGTACCCACTGTCTTCAGTTCTGGAGCAGCAGGGGCACGGCCCACCTGAAGAGGCGCCTCCTTGGCCATGAGGGTGGTTGAGGTGACGATGCTGCAGGTCGTGGTCTTGACCATAGTGCACGTTGGAGTGACCACGGTGGTCTTGGTGATGACCGTGGGCTGATCACAAGGGAGCACCTTGGCTATGGGGGACAGCTTCTCCGACACCTTAGTCAAGGGTGTCACGGGGCTACGCTTTTTTGGACATTCAGGGCGAACCACCCCTTTTCCCCAAAATGCCGGGTGTAGGTGACTTCGTCCCCCAGGTAGAGATCCCGGTCTGGGTGGCCCTCTCTGAGATGCGACTCCACATCCCGCCGGTTGACAAAGACTTCGGCGTATAGGCCCGGCTCTTTGATAAAGCCCCAGCCTCCGCAGAGCTTGAAGGCGACAGTAGTGCCCTGCCTGCGTGGGGCCTGGTGAGCGGTGGGGTCCTTGCGGGCCCGGTCCTTGACCGCCAGGTCTTTTTGATGGTGGGTCTCCAGCCCGGCCTGGTACGCCTTTTCCTTCTCCTCCCACTGCTGTTCCAGCTGGGCCTGGTATTCCTCCCAGCTCAGGGCCTGCACCATCTCTCCTTCCCGTGTCTTCACCCCGGGGAACCCCATGAGGTTGGATCCTGGGTTCACCCAGCGGCATACCGTGCGCTTCGCACGGGCCTCACACAGCAGGGTAGTTGGCGTAATCGGGGCTTTCAGAAGGTGTTCCATGCCCGTTGCCTCCTCCCATGGTAACAGGCGTTGGAGTCTATGGGTCCCAGGGAGAGGGGGTGCCGCAACAGGGCCTACTAACAAGCCCTCTGCCAGCGGGATGGGGTCGGCGGACTCACCAGCCAATGCAGGCTCCTCCTCCGCGGCGGGTTCCGCTGGCTGTGTCGGCGAGGGCCTCAGCAGCAACTCCGGGAGTGGTGCAGGATCCGATGCCAGAGGACTTCCTTCCGGCGCTACCTGGTGCGGAGCCTGGGCCCTCACGTTCAGCTGAAGGAGCCGGTGAATCAAGTCCCCCATCTCAGCCTGCAAGAGATCAGCGTTGTCCGTGGAGAATTGGCTGCGGTGTTCATCCGGGTAGTTGGGGGAGACTTCTGCTTCAACCCCACATTCGGGTCCCGAGCTGCTGGCCATGGCGTCCTCCACGTGGGTCGCTTCCTGATCCTTTTCCCGCTCTCTCCTTCGTGGGCGGTTTCGTTTTCTTTGTCTCCGCCTACCATTGAGAATCAGGAGGCGATCTCGGCTGCTGACGGACACGTCCTCACAGTGCAGAAATATTTAGACTGGGCGGCCATTGTCTTTCGCGCTCTTCAGCTTGCTTACGCCCACTTCACGCCCCTCTTCTTCTCCTGCGCTCTCCTCAGCGCTATAATGGCGGATGGTTTTGGTGGCAATTGGCAATCCACAGTCTTTGCAATAAATCACAGTCCAAGTATAATGAATCACAGTGCCAAGGCACACATGACCCGATTCTTCAGGCTTAAGTAGATCCTGTTCGTGACGCCAAAATGCAGCGCCCCCACTGCCGCAGGGCTGAGGGGTACCCGGTACCGGGCCTCTGAGTCTCTGCTCTGGGGTTGTCACGGTGGCTAGACCCGGTCCGTGACCCTGCTGAGGGGCGCCCAATAATAGGTGTGGATGGTGGTGGTAGTGCGGTGCAGTAAATAACGAGGACACCAGGTTGCAGTCTCTTTACCTCTTTACTGAAGGCTTCAGGGTCCTCAATCCGGAATACGGTTAACCGGGCTGCGCAAGCCTGACCGGTCCGATGGCACCTCCAGAGTTCCCTTTGCAGGTGGAAATCTGTGCCTACCTTCTAGCGCTTGTGTGTTGTGGTCCTCCCCTGCTGTGCTTACGGGATAGTCCCCACAACTGTTGTTTCTGTTTCTCGTGTTCCCTCACAACTCGATTCTGATGTTCTTCCACGTCCCCCAGATCTTATGGTTAGGACGCACCCGTATGACGGGGAGGCTCGGAGCTCTTCCGGGACTCTAGCGTCGCCCCACTCCTGTTGTTACCCCCCTGTGTCTTCCTAGGTCAATTGGGTGAGACAGCCCGCCTATAACTGACTGTCCTGCTGTAGGTTTGAAGTTTGGCCTGGAGCTCTATACTTCCTCGGCGTTCCGGCCACCGGTTATGCGCCTCAATAGGATGTTGCCTCGTCTTACAGCACGACTCCTACTGGTATTCTCCTTGTTGCGTTGATCTCGTTTCTCACTCAGCACAATAAACCTCGCTTCTTGTCCTTTCTTGGGGTACCGCCGCTATATCGTGCGGGCGCGGTCCCGTAACGTTCTCTCTGGTTGCTAGGCCTCTGTCAGGATCCCACCCCTGACAGGGACCCCTCCAAATCTTCCCCTACAACACCCTCTGCCACAAGGTGTTGCCTGGTTCCAACCCAGTCAGCTTTCTGATCTAACTTCCTATCCAACCCCCAGTTTTACCAGACTGTGAGGAGTGGCCTAATACATAGTACCCTTAGCTCCCCCTGGAGGCCAGACTGTGAAATGTATTGGTGTCTGTGATACCTGGTCAGATGAACTCCTTCAGTGCCATCAGACGTACCATAGCCCCCCTTAGCGGCGGAGCATCAGTACTGCAACGACCAGGACTCTGGGGCGCTGCATAATAATAAAAATTTTCAGATTTTTTTTATAATTTTCGGGTGTGCATACCCCATAAGTCTAGTCTTTTCTCTTATTTGCTGTATCTAGTTTGCCCTACAGACTACGTTTTGCACCCTGTATCATTATCAGTATAGTGGTGCACCCCTTTTATATATATATTTTCTTTATTAGTGCAATTCTGTTCACCCTTCTATTTGGACATATATCAATTGTTAGTTCTCAGCTGCCATTCAAACTATACTCATTTTCCCTACGTTGGTATAAAAGGCTGATTGACTGGAGCACCAGCATAGGGTTATTTAGGAGATCTGAGGGAGAGCCGCCGAGGAGCGGGGACGCCGTCTATCGTTGTTTGTGTAGGGTAACAACCTCCGCTGTTAGTCAGATATTCAATTTAGGGTTCTTAGCGTAGGGTGAACATAGTGAGTACTTTATCTGCACGGTGATTATCCTTTGTCCTTTTGAAGAATTTCTGAATAAAAGATATCTGGAGGGCAGGGAATTGCAAGCTCCCTGGCCACACTGAACACCCGGAGGCACCACAGCAGACCAAGAGCTGGGGCTGCCAGTGAAAAGGCAGTGCCCGTGATAGGCTTGTGCTGTCTGCCATACAGGTTAGAAGCAGCATGCAGGAGAGGAACTTGAGTAGAGCTTAAAGCCGCAAGGACCTAAGAGAATAGTGCAGAAGGAAGGCCTCCAAACCCACCTGGCTAGGTGGATCCTAAGTTGCTTCCAGGCCGCCCGGACACCATCATCACCTGTTACCTGTGCCCCAGACTGCACCTGCAGCCAGTGGCGTATCCAGGGGGGGCAGCCGGGGCATGTGCCCCGGGAGCAGCCGACAGGGGGGCGCCAGCGGGCCGCCTGATGATGCGGCGGTCCAAGGAGGCTCCTCGTCCCTATACTGAGCGGTCACATGATACCGCTCATTACAGTAATGAATATGCGGCTCCACCTCCCATATGGGTGGAGCCACATATTCATTACTGTAATGAGCGGTAACGGTGGCCGCTCAGTAGAGGAAGAAGCTGCCGGCGCCGGGAAAGCAGGGACTGCACCGCGCCAGGAGCAGGTGAGTATAACGGGGAGGGGAGCGCAGCGCGATATTCACCTGCTCCTCGTTCCGGCACCGCTCCATCTTCAGCGTCTTCTGCAGTGACGCTGAGGTCAGAGGGCGCAGTGACATAGTTAGTGCGCGCCCTCTGCCTGAACGTCAGTGCTGAAGATGGAGCAGTTTCTGGAATGAGGAGCAGGTGAATATTGAAAGTGCCAGGGGCCTGAGCGACGGAGAGGTGAGTATGTGATTTTTTTTTTTTTTTTTTTTTATCGCAGCAACAGCAAATGTGGCAAGTGTCTGTATGTGGCATCTTATGAGGCCATAACGTTTGAGCAGGACTATATGGGGCAAGTGTCTGTATAGAGCATCTTATGGGGCCATAACTTTGGGCAGTACTATATGGGGCAAGTGTCTGTATGGAGCATCTTATGGGGCCATAACGTTTGTGCAGCACTATATAGGGCAAGTGTCTGTATGGAGCATCTTATGGGGCCATAACGTTTGTGCAGCACTATATGGGGCAAGTGTCTGTATGGGGCCATAATCAACGTTTGTGCAGCAAGTTTATGTATGGAGTATCTTATGGGGCCATAATTAACATTTGTGCAGCACTATATGGGGCAAATATCTTTATGGCGCATCTTATGGGGCCATAATCAACGTTTCTGCAGCACTATATAGTGCAAATATCTTTATGGAGCATCTTATGGGGCCATAATCAACGTTTCTGCAGCACTATATTGGGCAAATGTGTCTATGGAGCATCTTATTAAGCTTCATGCAGGATTATATGGGGCTCCTGATTCAATATGGATGTTCAAAAACACTTTAACCTACTGATGTCTCAATTTTACTTTTATTGGTATCTATTTTAACATTATGGGGATTCAGGATTGTACCTTGGCTTAGTCATACAGTTTCAATAGAGTTAAGGTTCAAATGGGGGAGGTTGGGGGGGGGGCGCCAAACTGATCCTTTGCCCCGGGTGCAGGAAAGGCTAGATACACCTCTGCCTGCAGCTAACAAGTAAAGGTAAAGGAAACTGCAATCCTTGTGTCCTCCAGTCATTTCCCGCACACTCAATCCTGCACCACATCGTCCACGATCCCTTACCAGCTGTACCGGTAGCCCTGGGGCCCCACTCCACCTGTGGGGAGCAGAACCATCCCAGCTGTGTCACCATCGGCCCCAGCAATCCCCTTAAGCAGCGTCGTCCATCCATTGCCAAATACCACAGGTGGCGTCATGAACTATTGTAACTCCCTATAGACTTTATTTCTCCTTTATTTCATCATTTTCATTGGACGCTTAGGGCCACGGACTGGGCCATTGTTGCCGTGCCAACCCCCTGAAGAACCGTCAGACCCGGCTCGAGTACCCCACTGCCTTAGCAGGCGCTCCATTTTGGCATCACGAACAAGATTTCGTAACCCGGTATGACCGGGTCCTGTGTACCATAGACTTTATTGAACTGTATGGTAGCCACCATTATTACACCGCGTGGCATGCGAGAAGCGGTAGGGGTGTGTTGTCGTGGGCAAAGCACAAGAAAGGGTGCAAAGAGAAGCCCTGCCGAGCGCTCGGACGTGAGCCGGCGGGGAGCAGGAGGCCCCGACTTGGACACCCTCAGGAGCTCAATCGATCCCGCCTGTGGATCAGCTGCTTTCTACGGTAACAATACCCAGAGCCTGGCTAAGGTTCACTATGGGGGAGGAAAATGTCCAATCCGGGGGAAGATCCTGCGGTGGCCGCAGCCCCCATAAAGCCACTATCAATGCTGTACATACCGGGAGAGGCCTGGTTACCACAGTGTCGGACTGGGGTGCCGAGGGCCCACCAGTAACATTTTCTTTGGGGGCCCACTTTTTAACCTGCACATAAATATTACACTACCCTCTTTCACAAATTTACCTACATCTCTACAGTTAGGTCAATATATATTTGGACAGAGACAACATTTTTCTAATTTTGGTTATAGACATTACCACAATGAATTTTAAACAAAACAATTCAGATGCAGTTGAAGTTCAGACTTTCGGCTTTCATTTGAGGGTAGCTGTTGTGAATTCCGTTCTGGAGCTCCCTCCTGTGGTTGCTAATGGTATTTTTGTGAGTTCTGCCCTTGGGCTCCCTCTGGTGGTTTCGAGTGGAACTGCTGCTCCTTTAGGTAGCTGTAGCAGCTGCCTTCACTGATTGCCTTGCCTGGGTTTGTTATTTAAACCTGCTCTGGGCTTTAGTTCATGCCAGCTGTCAATGTTCTTGGTTGGATTTGGTTCTCTCCTTGGATTTCTCATATGGCCTGTCCTTGTCAGCAAAAGATAAGTTTTTGCTAGTTCTTGTTTGTCCATTTGCTTTGGACTCTATTGCTTTGCAAACATGTCTCTTTTTGTCCAGCTTGTCACTATGTCATATTCAGGCTAGCTGGAAGCTCTGGGGAAACAGATTTGCCCCTCCACACTGTGAGTCGGTGTGGAGTTCATTTTTGTAAACTCTGCGTGGATTTTTGTAGTTTTTAATACTGACCGCACAGTATCCTTTTCTCTCTGTCTATCAAGTTTAGTATTGGCCTCCTTTGCTTAAATCTGATTTCATTTCTGTGTGCGTCATTTCCCTCTCCACTCACAGTCAATATTTGTGGGGGGCTATCTTTCCTTTTGGGGGTTTTCTCTGAGGCAAGATAGCTTTCTATTTCCTTCTCTAGGGGTAGTTAGTTGTTAGGCTGTGAAGAGGTGTCTAGGGAGAGTCAGGAACATCCCACGGCTATTACTAGTGTTGTTGTTAGGATTAGGGACTGCAGTCAGTAGAGATACCACCTCCTCAGAGCTCGTCCCATGTTGCGTTTTAGCCACCAGGTCATATCAGTGTGGCCTCTTAACCACCAGGTCATAACAGGTATCCACATTAAAATTGGATGAAGGGTTTAGGAGTTTCAGCTCCTTAACATGTGCCACCCTGTTTTTAAAGGGACCAAAAGTAATTGGACAATTGACTCCAAGGCTATTTCACGGACAGGTGTGGGCAATCCCTTTGTTATGTCATTCTCAATTAAGCAAATAAAAGGCCTGAAGTTGATGAAGCGATGGCCGGGGAACCACCACGGTGCAGGAAGACTACTGTACACAAGATGAGGTGCAAACAACAAAGGGTAGATTTATTGGAAGGCAAGGAATGAAGGGAATGAGGAAGATGCAAACAGGGGTATACAATGGCAACAGACAATTTACAAGAGTTATGAACTTTAACTTTTCCGTAAAACAGCACGGTGCTCCAGCTATTACAGACTCAATATATGTCTAACAAGCAAATGTAAACAATAAATAAGTGATGATGCTACTCTACGTATAACCTTCCTGGCTTTTACTAAGCAGGCCACACATGGCTCCCGTGTACTGACTATTGAAGCATACACTAGGCCCTAACAGGTGCACCAAACAGGAACAGACTCACGGTGATGTTGGAGAATCCGATCCAGTCCCAGGGGGGCCCCCAGCAGTCTAATATGGTGATGCGCACTGCTTTCTGACAGCTCTGTGAAGCGTGGTCTTCTCCTTGCTTCTGGATCCTAGGGATGCTCCTGGTAACTGTAAATCCCTTTCTCTATATCTTCGTGACTCTCTTGCAGCTATATCAGGACACAGTCTTTCTCTCTTTCAGCTATCAGCACAAAAGTCCTCTGTGCAGCAGCCTCAGTTCACACACGCTGCTCCAGCTCCACACCTGCACTCTGCACAGACTGGTTCATTAAGACGATTATTGCAGGGGAGAAGCAGAACATTCCATCATGCCAGGCAAGGGGGTGCAGCCTCTTAAAGTGACAGCGTGTTCCTTACTGTCCATAACAGCACCACCCTCTTACATGCCTCCCTTCTTAATGATGGTCGTCCTCGGCCATCACAGCATCAGGGTCAAAGTGTAATGGAGGAATGTGCAATGCAGAACAGCACCTATAGAGGGGTCAACAACGGTGTAAAAACAGACAGAGCACACTGTTCTACATATCGGACTGGTGGAACCCCTGTATTAGACCTCTGGGATCTCCGAAGCTCTTGGCTGTCAGGCAAGGCTTGACTATCTTCCAGAGGACCACTTGTTGCAGGAGACATTGCGAGCTCTTGTCTGGTCTCGTCCTCGCATGGCAGTACTGGTACATCCATGGGATTACCATCTCTGTGCGGCTGAGGACCCCCTACTGTGTCAGGGACGGTCCACCACTCATTATTGATTTCACCATCAGGCATGACAGATTCAGGAAGTGGAGTAGCGCCTTCAGGCGACAATGGCGTAGAACAGACCTCAGACCGGCAAGGCCGCAGCATATTTCTGTGAAGTACTCTAGGGGCGGATGCCCCAGTCTCAATCTGTACCTTGTAGACAGGGCTGTTAGCATACACTCGCTCGATAACTTTGTACGGCTGTACTTCCCATCTCTTACTTAGTTTTCCCTTGGGGCATTTCTCTCTGACTAATACTCGGTCTCCAGGTTGGAGCGGTAACTCTTGAGTCGGATTGCGGCCCGTATGTTCTTTTTCTTGCAGCTGCTGACCCGCCAACCGCCTTATCATTTGCAATCGTTGCCGGTGCTCTATCACCCATGAGGTGACAGTTCGCTCCATCAGCTCCTCTGGCTGTTCCAAATTCAGCTCAATGATCTCTCGTCCAGCTCTTCCAAACAACAGTAGATAGGGGGTATAACCCGTGGTGGAGTGGACCCGATTGTTGTAGGTCCAGACCAATTCCGGCAGATAGTCTGGCCAACACGCCTTCTTATCCTCCTCCATCGTTCTCAGCATTTGAAGTAAGGTTCGGTTGAAGCGTTCACAAGCTCTGTTGCCTTGAGGGTGGTAAGGGGTGGTCCGGGACCGCTCGATGCCATACATACGATACAATTCTTCCATCACCTTGCCTTGGAAACATGCGCCTTGGTCAGAGTGGATGCGCTTTGGGCACCCATACACCCGGATGAAGTCTTGACAGATGGCTCGCGCCGCCGATTCCGCAGTCTGATCTCTAGTCGGACTGACTACTGCGAACTTAGAAAATTATCGGTCATCGCCAAACAGTATTGCAGCCCCCGAGCCGAGTGTCCCACGAGGAGATAGTTGATCATCAAGACTTCTAGCGGTTCTTTAGTTTGTATGGTTTGGATGGGTGCCCTCTGTTCGGTACTCTTAATGAGGTCACATACTCGAAATTGCCGGCAAACCTCTTCCACCACAAACTCCAACCGGGGGCAATACACATACCGCTGTAACCATTGGTAGGTCTTTGTGGGGCCGAAGTGCGCTCCAAATTTGTGGGCTTCATTAGCTACTTCTTGAGCCATTTTTCCTGGGATGACCACTTGCCACCTTACTTCCATATCTTTTGGCTGTTGCCTCTTACGATATAGCACTGACTCTCGCACTTCCAGTCTATCCCATTGGTGTAACACACTCCTCATTTCAGAGTCCAGATCATCTCTCTCTTGTTTGCCAGGCTTCCGCTTTTGAGTTACCCACCATTTCATCTGTCTCAGCCCTTCATCTTCATCCTGAACATGTCCCCATTCCTCATTGGTTCTCCCCAGGGACCGGGATAATGCGCAGGCCTCCCTTCTTGACTGGGCTGCAACCATTGGGGGCTTAAACTTACGAAAGTCTGGGGTTTCTTCCTCTTCGAGTTGCTCATCAAGATCCCCCACTGGAGTCTCCACAGTCACTCTTGACAGCCCATCAGCATTTGCGTTTTCGGTAGCAGAGTGATAACGGATGGTAAAGTCGAACTTGGCTAGGCGAACCACCCACCATTGTTCAAAGGCCCCCAATTTAGCGCACTCAAGGTGGGCCAGGGGATTATTGTCTGTGCGAACTTGAATCTTGGTACGTGTCAGGAAGCCTGCAAACTTTTCTGTCATGGCCCACACCAGGGCCAGGAGCTCTAACTGGAAGGAGCTGTAATTGTGAGCGTTTCTTTCGCTGTCTCGCAGGGACCTCCTGGCATACCTGATGACTCTCTCATGTCCATCCTGTATCTGAGAAAGTACTTCACCGAGTCCATGAAGGCTACCATCTGTGTACAACAGGAACGGTTGATCGAAATCTGCATAGGCCAAAATCGGGGCTGAGGTAAGGGCATTCTTTATAGCCTGGAAGGCTTCGTCTTGTCTCTGTGCCCAGGGGATGCGCTGGGTCTTTGGCACTCCAGCAGTCTCCCTCAGCAACTCATTGAGAGGACCCACCACCTTTGCAAAGTCTTTAACAAACCGGCAGTAGTACCCAGCTAGTCCCAGGAAGGCCTGGTGTTATGATCCTAGTGGCAAGGATCGCAAATAGGACTAGCTAAGTAACTAAACCGACTACAAACTCTGGGGAAGTGGTAACTGAATTGACCGCAACCTAATCCTATCCGCAAACAACTATAGGCAGCCGTGGAACGTACCTGAAAATCCTAGACGTCTCTTCACGGCCTGAGAAACTGACTATTCCTAGAGGGAACGAAAGTCCTCACTTGCCTCAGTGAAATGACCCCAAAGATATAGAATAGCCCCCCACAAATATTAACGGTGAGTCAAGGGGAAAGCACAAACGCAGAGATGAAATTAGATTTAGCAAATGAGGCCCGCTAACACTAGAAAGCAGAAAATAGGAAGGGAACTGTGCGGTCAATTAAAAACCCTATTCAAAAATATCCACGCAGAGATCACTCGAGCCCCCGCACCAACTAACGGTGCGGAGAAAGCAACTCTGTACCCCAGAGCAAACCAGCAGAAGAAATCACATATTAGCAAGCTGGACTAAACTCATCATACACAGAAATCATATTGCAGACTGATGAGCAAAAAATAATTAAACAGAACTTCGCTTCTCCTGAAGAGACTGAAACCGAAGATAATCAGGAGTAATCAGAATAGCACTGAGTACATTGACAGCCGGCAACAAGTGGAAGTGGAACAGAGCTAAATAGTAAACTCCCAAGTGAATAACGAGGCAGCTGATCAGCCACAGACCCGCAGGATAACAAACAAAGCCACCAGGGGGAGCCCAAAACAAAAGTCACACAATACCACCTGTGACCACAAGAGGGAGCCTGAAAACAGAGTTCACAACAGCCTGGAGTTCTCTCACGGTTCGAGGGACTGGCCACTTCTGGATAGCAGCCACTTTTTCTGGCGAGGGTAGAACTCCATCTTTTGACACTATGTGGCCCAGGTACTCGATCTCTCTCTTGAAGAGGTGGCACTTCTTTGGCTTCACCTTCAGGTTATGAGCCCGCAGTCTTCCGAGTACCTGTCCAAGCCGGGCAAGGTGTTCTTTGAATGAGGCCGAAAACACAATGATGTCATCCAGATAGATCAGGGTAGCCTCAAAATTTAAGTCTCCCAAACACTTTTCCATCAGCCGTTGAAATGTGCCTGGAGCATTGGAGAGCCCGAAGGGCATCCGGTTAAACTCAAACAGCCCCATAGGGAGGATAAAGGCAGTTTTCTCTTTGTCTTTCTCTGCCAAGGCTACTTGCCAGTATCCGCTTGCTAGGTCCAGGGTGGAGAAGTACTTGGCTTTCCCCAACGCTGTCAAGGATTTCTCGATGCGGGGCAACGGGTATGAGTCTCAAACAGTGCAGGCATTGAGTTTCCTGTAATCTACACAGAACCGGATGGTCCCATCCTTTTTCTTGACTAGCACCACCGGGGCTGCCCAAGGGCTCTGACTACTCTGCACCACTCCTGAATCCAGCATCTGCTTCAGTAATGTTTTCACCTCTTGATACATCTTGGGCGGGATCTGCCGGTATCATTCTCGAATTGGACAAGCTTCCCCAGTCGGTATCTCATGCGTGATGGCTTCAGTACAGCCGAAATCTTCGGCGTGACGGGCGAATGCGGCCTGATTTTCCCACAGCATAGTTTCTATTGCTTGCACACGCTCAGGGCCCAGAGCCTTCACATCCACTTCCATTTGATCAAGGATCACCAGTCCACTCCACTCCGGGGATGGCGTCTCTTTGTCCCCTGAAGCAACTGCTAGGGTCCACCCCGCGCCTTCTTTCGGTAATAAAGACATCTCCTTCTGACTCACCACTTCACCCTTATGTAGGTACACCAGGACCAGATCTGTCCCTCATGGCAAGGTGACCTCCCCGGGGCCCACATTCAAAGCTCTTATGGGGACATGTCCTCGCTGGACCACAGCTATCGTACGAGCTATCATGAGTTCTTGGTCCACTCCTCCACCTACCACAGGCTGAACAACCACTTCCAACCCGTCAAGGTTGCGGTGAGTCCCAACTGGAAGGTATACTATAGTTTCTCGCTCGGGAGGTAGGATTACAGGTTCTTTACTAGGAGCCCTGATGACCCCTACCGTCTGATAAGATGGCACACTCTTCTGCGTCCCACAGGCACAGATCAGTCGTTGAAGGGCTTCTTGGGTAGGCTTATGTGTAGTAGCCTTCTTCCAATATCCAGGTCCCTGTTTGGTAAACATAATCTGATCGAGTTCACGTAGGATATTCATTCCCAGTACTACAGGCACATCCTCCTTGATAGGCTCAGGGACTAGCAGGATCCCTTTTCTCCCAACTTCTTGCCCACAGATTCGAATATTCATCCACACGACCCCTGTGACCGGGATCGGTTGTTGGTTGGCAGCAAACAACCGGATCAATGTCTCTTTTTCTGGCTTGGCCAGGTCCTGGAAATGCTGCTTGAAATATTCTTCTGACATCGTTGTCACTTGTGACCCGGTATCGATCAGACAATCCACTAGAACTCCTTCGAATTCAGCACGTAGGATGGGGCTCCCAGCAATCGAGTGTTCATTGATATGGAGTGGCCTCTCTTCTCGCCTCCCCCGCAGAGTGCCGCACTACTGCGGGGGTTGGTAGTTTAACGGCGGCTTCCGCTGGCCTTGAGTATAGTTCCGACAGTCTCTGGCAAGGTGCCCCGTCCTCCACATTCCCAGCATTTGGATGCCTCCTCCTCGCTGAGATGTACCTCGAGCCTGTCCTCGTGCCTCCGATGACTGACGGGAGGGGGCTTGCTCCCACTGATCCCTTATCGGTCGGGCTGAAGAATGGTTGCATGAGTACGGTGGGTCAGACTGTTGAAGTTCCCTCACTCTTCGCTCCATCTGGGTCAGTTTCTCTTGCACGTTGACAAGGGACTGCTGCAAGTCTTGCACCACCTGGACCAGCACCTCCTGATGGTTTGGGTCCCCTCTGGTATTGGCGCCCTGGACACGCATCACCCCAGACGCATAGCTTTCTTCTTTACTTCGGGCCACTGTTTCCGCCAGGATATGACGAAACGTAAGATCCGGATCTGCCCTGACCCGTTCTGACAGTGCTCACCTCAAGGATGTGCTGTGCAGTCCCAGAATGAATTGCTCTCGGAGTATCCGGTCTTTAGAGCCCATGCCGCCAAATCCATCTGCCTCCTTTCTCTGTACCTCTGCTAACACTTCTTGCAGTGCTGTTGCATACTGAGAGATTCCTTCTTCTTCCCGCTGCAGCCTAGATAAAAATTTGGCGCAAAGGTGTCTGGCACTAGCAGTCTCGCCGTAGATCTCTTCCAGGAACTTCACTAGCTCCTTCAGGGTACTGCGGGTGAGTTCTGGTTGTAGGCAGACATTTCTACGGGATTCTCCCTCTAGGGCAGTTAACGCAATGTCCACTTCAAGGTCTGGGCTGATGTTACAAATCTTCAGGGTGTTTGCAGCCGGGACACCCAGTCGAACAGTGGCATATTCTTGCCGTCAAACTTTGGTAGCACACTAAATATGGTGCCCATAGGGAGTGTCCTTGCAGGGGTTCCACCAATACCCACAGCATCTCCATTAACATTAGCATTCCCGCCATTGCTGTCTGCTGCCTCCATCTTGGTGACAGTACCCTGCTCACAGCGCCACTTGAAGCGATGGCCGGGGGACCACCACGGTGCAGGAAGACTACTGTACACAAGAAGAGGTGCAAACATCAAAGGGTAGATTTATTGGAAGGCAAGGAATGATGGGAATGAGCAAGATGCAAACAGGGGTATACAATGGCAACAGACAATTTACAAGAGTTATGAACTTTAACTTTTCCGTAAAACAGCACGGTGCTCCAGCTATTACAGACTCAATATATGTCTAACAAGCAAATGTAAACAATAAACAAGTGATGATGCTACTCTACGTATAACCTCCCTGGCCTTTACTAGGCAGGCCACACAGCTCCTGTGTACTGACTATTGAAGCCTACACTAGGCCCTAACAGGTGCACCAAACAGGAACATACTCACGGTGATGTTGGAGAATCAGATCCAGTCCCAGGGGGCCCCCAGCAGTGCTCCTGGAAACTGTAAATCCCTTTCTCTGTATCTTCGTGGCTCTCTTCTTGCAGCTATATCAGGACTAGTGTTGAGCGATACCGTCGGAAAGTATCGGCCGATACCGGCAAAGTATCGGATCCAATCCGATACCGATACCCGATACCAATACAAGTCAATGGGACTCAAGTATCGGACGGTATCCCTGATGGTTCCCAGGGTCTGAAGGAGAGGAAACTCTCCTTCAGGCCCTGGGATCCATATTAATGTGTAAAAGAAAGAATTAAAATAAAAAATATTGCTATACTCACCTCTCCGACGCAGCCTGGACCTCACCGAGGGAACCGGCAGCGTTGTTTGCTTAAAATTCGCGCGTTTACTTCCTTACGTGAAGTCCCGGCTTGTGATTGGTCGCGTGCCGCCCATGTGGCCGCGACGCGACCAATCACAGCAAGCCGTGACGTAATTTCAGGTCCTTCAGGATTTTAAAATTACGTTCTGGCTAGTGTTGAGCGATACCGTCCGATACTTGAAAGTATCGGTATCGGAAAGTATCGGCCGATACCGGCAAAGTATCGGATCCAATCCGATACCGATACCCGATACCAATACAAGTCAATGGGACTCAAGTATCGGACGGTATTCCTGATGGTTCCCAGGGTCTGAAGGAGAGGAAACTCTCCTTCAGGCCCTGGGAACCATATAAATGTGTAAAAGAAAGAATTAAAATAAAAAATATCGCTATACTCACCTGTCCGACGCAGCCGGGACCTCAGCGAGGGAACCGGCAGCGTTGTTTGTTTAAAATTCGCGCTTTTACTTGGTTACGTGAATTCCCGGCTTGTGATTGGTCCGCGTCCCGGCAACATGGCCGCCCTGACCAATCACAAGCCGGGACGTCACTGGAGGCTGGACACGCGCGTTTTTTAAAAAGTGCGCAAGTCCAGCCTCCCGTGACGTCACGGCTTGTGATTGGTTAATGGCGGCCATGTTGCCGGGACGCGGACCAATCACAGCAAGCCGTGACGTAATTTCGTCACGGCTTGCTGTGATTGGTCCGCGTCCCGGCAACATGGCCGCCCTGACCAATCACAAGCCGGGACGTCACTGGAGGCTGGACACGCGCGTTTTTTAAAAAGTGCGCAAGTCCAGCCTCCCGTGACGTCACGGCTTGTGATTGGTTAATGGCGGCCATGTTGCCGGGACGCGGACCAATCACAGCAAGCCGTGACGTAATTTCGTCACGGCTTGCTGTGATTGGTCCGCGTCCCGGCAACATGGCCGCCCTGACCAATCACAAGCCGGGAATTCACGTAACCAAGTAAAAGCGCGAATTTTAAACAAACAACGCTGCCGGTTCCTTCGCTGAGGTCCCGGCTGCGTCGGACAGGTGAGTATAGCGATATTTTTTATTTTAATTCTTTCTTTTACACATTTTTACATTGATGTTGTTTCGATACCGATACCCGATATCACAAAAATATCGGATCTCGGTATCGGAAATTCCGATACAGCAAGTATCGGCCGATACCCGATACTTGCAGCATCGGAATGCTCAACACTAGTTCTGGCTTGTGATTGGGCGGCACGCGACCAATCAGAAGCCGTGACGTCACGGAAGGAAGGAAAAGCGCGCATTTTAAGCAAAGAACGCTGCCGGTTCCCTCGGTGAGGTCCAGGCTGCGTCGGAGAGGTGAGTATAGCAATATTTTTTATTTTAATTCTTTATTTTACACATTAATGTTGTTTCGATACCGATACCCGATACCACAAAAATATCGGATCTCGGTATCGGAATTCCGATACAGCAAATATCGGCCGATACCCGATACTTGCGGTATCGGAATGCTCAACACTAATCAGGACACAGTCTTTCTCTCAGCTATCAGCACAAAAGTCCTCTCTGCAGCAGCCTCAGTTCACACACGCTGCTCCAGCTCCACACCTGCACTCTGCACAGACTGGTTCATTAAGACGATTATTGCAAGGGAGAAGCAGAACATTCCATCACGCCAGACAAGGGGGTGCAGCCTCTTAAAGTGAAAGCGTGTTCCTTACTGTCCATAACAGCACCACCCTCTTACATTGATTTGAGGTGTGGTGCTTGCATTTGGAAGGTTTTGCTGTGAAGTAAACATGCGGTCAATGGAGGTCTTTGTCGGGACCACACTCAGTCGGAGCAGCCTTTGGAAGTGGGGAATCACCAGAAATAATACACAAGACACGTCTCGTATAGTATATCACTGGGAAGCCTCTGAAGCACGCCTGCCTTCAAGGTGCTATCCCCTCTTTATATAGTTGTACAGGTAGTTTCAGTGGTTATACAAGTTTTGCTTGTTTAAACAAAGAGAGAAAAGAGAAGACAAAAAAACAGTTTCGGCTATGTGATAGTTTCACAACAAACAAAACAGTACAGTTTCGCCTAAGTGGCAGTTTCACAAACAAAAAATAGGATTTCACACTATAGCTAAAATGTCCTTGAATGGACAGGTCAATATTGATCACAAATTCTTTTTGGTTCATTGAGGTAACCATTTTTGTTCCGCTCTTCACAATCCCCCCTTTGACATATTCCATTCAAAACCTTGTCATATAGACGATTATTTTAGTCATTCTTTTTGTGATATTACAAAAAAAAAACAACTTTATATTCTCGCATCCATTACACAAAATTTATTTGTGCATACCGAGATACCCTTGAGTACAACCTTGAATAATACATATATAATTACAATAACTATAACTGTATGTATTAGGCTTTGCATAATCCCGGTAACCCACCCACCGATCCCCCTGAACCAATTGGCCGGGTTAAGAAAAGAAAAGGTATCTGACCACCAGCTATCCTTATTTTGGTCATTGTCTTTGTCATACTGATCCCTGAGTCGTTGTACGTCTTCTAATTTAAATCTCATACTCAGTACTATTCGGGTCTATATAATGACAGCAGGTGGGTCCGATGATTTGACACATACCCCCTTGTGAGGCAGTTAGGTAATCCAATACCAGGGTATGTTGGTTAGTGACTATTATAAGCTGATTCTGTACAGCTATACTAGTATTTAATATGTCCAATATATCCCAAATCTGGTCATCTAGATAATCCGTGGCTCTAACTAATTTATCCCACATCTGAGTTAACATTATTAACCCCTTCATGACCCAGCCTATTTTGGCCTTAATGACCTTGCCGTTTTTTGCAATTCTGACCAGTGTCCCTTTATGAGGTAATAACTCAGGAACGCTTCAACGGATCTTAGCGATTCTGAGATTGTTTTTTCGTGACATATTGGGCTTCATGATAGTGGTAAATTTAGGTCGATAATTTCTGAGTTTATTTGTGAAAAAAACGGAAATTTGGCGAAAATTTTGAAAATTTCGCAATTTTCACATTTTGAATTTTTATTCTGTTAAACCAGAGAGTTATGTGACACAAAATAGTTAAAGTTTCCCACATGTCTACTTTACATCAGCACAATCTTGTAAACAAAATTTTTTTTTGCTAGGAAGTTATAAGGGTTAAAATTTGACCAAAGATTTCTCATTTTTACAACAAAATTTACAAAACCATTTTTTTTAGGGACCACCTCACGTTTGAAGTCACTTTGAGGGGTCTATATGAGAGAAAATACCCAAAAGTGACACCATTCTAAAAACTGCACCCCTGAAGGTGCTCAAAACCACATTCAAGTAGTTTATTAACCCTTCAGGTGTTTCACAGCAGCAGAAGCAACATGGAAGGAAAAAATGAACATTTAACTTTTTAGTCACAAAAATGATCTTTTAGCAACAATTTTTTTATTTTCCCAAGGGTAAAAGGAGAAACTGGACCCCAAAAGTTGTTGTCCAATTTGTCATGAGTACGCTGATACCTCATATGTGGGGGGGAACCACTGTTTGGGCGCATGGCAGGGCTCGGAAGGGAAGGAGCGCCATTTGACTTTTTGAATGAAAAATTAGCTCCAATCGTTAGCAGACACCATGTCGTGTTTGGAGAGCCCCTGTGTGCCTAAAGATTGGAGCTTACCCACAAATGACCCCATTTTGGAAA